>NW_007231875.1:226339-247025 GCF_000164805.1 Carlito syrichta | reverse complement strand
TTGATATTCACTCATAATTTTATCTGTATGTATAGCTTGTTCACTGTAATCTATTTAAAAATTCCAAAACATGCATATGCCACGTAGAGTTTCACTAATATCTAGTTGATAGATAATTGGAATTTTTTCACTTTTACAAATAATAAGAGGGAGTTCATGTGCCCGTATTTATTCAGATATGTGTTTTATCAAAAAAGTACATCTAGCACTAACTCGCCGCAATCATCATCAAGACCATCCCCGGCAGGGAGGAGCTGCGGAGCCTGGCGCGGCAGCGGAAGTGGCGGCCGTCCATTGGGGTGCAGGTACAGATGGAGGAGGCGCGACGAGGGCTCGCGCCCCGGCCGGCTGGGGATGGGGCGAGGGGGTGGAAGCGGCCTTCCGGATGTATGGACCTTTCTCTTGGCTTGCTCGGAGCGGCACGTAGACCCTGTGCCGGGTTGTCGACAGGGCGGCTCCAGCCAGTGCTAGCCGGCAGGCTCCCTTGCCCCTTGTCCTGATACCGTCGGCCCTACTGGCAAGTGGAGAGCGGTGCCCAGCAGTCCGCACCTCGTGGCTCTGACCTCCTGTTCAGGCAGATGATGTGCTTTGCAGGATCTGCCACCTGGCCTGGGGCTCAGCCATTGCTGGCCATTCTCCTTGGAAAGGCCTTTTGCCCTCGGCCAGCCCCAGTCACTGACTCCTCCACCCTGCCACCAGGTGGAGACTATCTCGGACTCTGACACCGAGAACAGGAGCCGAAGAGAGTTCCACTCCATCGGCGTGCAGGTGGAAGAGGACAAGAGGTAGGTCACAGTGGGGCACCTCCGGTTTTTGTTGGGGATAATAGGAGAGTGGGCAGCACAATGTCCTCCCTGGCCCAGTCCTTCTGCGCATTCACTCTTCCTAGAGGCGAGACCAAGCCCTGTTACTGGGGAGCAGTCAGAGCAGCCACAGAGGTTGTCCACAGAGACGTCACCAGAGTAGTCATCACATCTAAAGTGAATTCTCCTTGTGCCCATTCCCATCCCAAGCACCCGGAAGCAGACAGGAGATGTACAGTGATAGTGGGGAAGGATAGGTAGGGAAAGGTAGCCAGTAGGTGCTGAGCAGGTCTCCAGCAATTGTCCTTTCTAGGGGATAACAGGATCTGCCAATCCCTCATTACATCCTGTGGTGTACAAGTAAGTGAGCTCAAAAAGAAACAAACAGGAAGATTGCCTCTCAGGGGCTCCTGGCAGATATAACACTCCTCCTCACTTGGCTCACACAACCATTTAACCAGTTGGGGGTACCTATTATGTGCCTGAGTCTGTGGTGTTACCCGAGATAGTAGAATTACCAGCAGCCACTATTCTGGCATTAGGTGGCCTCAGAAACATTGCTTCCTTAATTTCCAGCTGAAGAATGAGCACCATGAGCTCTGGAGGGAATATTGGAAAGAGTCCTCTCTGTTCTTGGGTTCCTGTGGGGAGACATGTTCTGTAATGGTCATGTGGCAGTGCCACAGTGACCCCTCTGCCATCTGTGCTGCAATGCTATCAGACCAGAGGCCCTGGCTATGGTGTTTAGGAACTTTCCTAGGTCTGGCCATAAGGGTCACATGGTCATCTGAGTTGCCCAGGCCATATCTACTGGAGGAATAAAATTAGCGTCCCAGGAGCATCATCTGCTGTTCCCAGTTGCCCTTTTTGGACCTTCAGACCTCCCCCAAAAGTTACCCCAGCTATTTCTGGGACCCCCCTGTCGATGTCTTGTATGTGTGCCTCATCACATCTTCTTGGAGCTCTTGTGGGATATGTCATTTTCTCTACTTCTGCTTTAGCTCCTTGATGTTTCATGGGATCCTGAGGCTGCAAATGCTTCTATCCAAGATGGCAAAAAGCTGCCTTTGTTGCTTCCATCACTCCAAAAGCTGTTGTCCTCCAAACTCATACTATCCCACAAAGACTGCAGAACAGTAGCATTTTATGGCAAGCTGAGTTTGCAAATCCATGACTTGAGTTCGTGAGAGATGGGATAGGAGTCACATGTGGCTACAACCCTAGCCTCCAAATACTTCCCCACCCCAAGAATCTAGTGCTACCCATGGTCCCTCAACCAAATCCATGTGTTCCCACTCACTCCCTTGAGAGGATTTTTGCTCCCTCACCCAGACAAAGACCCCGGGGGCCCCCAATTCCTTCTAACAAGCTGGAATCCTAGGAAGGGTGTAGAAGACATTCTAGCCAAGATTCCTGCTTAATCAGCAAATTTTGTCAATCATTGACTGATACATTCATCAAATACTTTGTTTTGTTTTTGAGTCGGAATCTCACTGTCACCCAGGCTGGAGTGCAGTGGCGTGCTCATGGCCACCGCAATCTTGACCTGCTGGGCTCAAGTGATCCTTCTGCCTCAGCCTTCCAAGTAACTCGAACTACAGGCATGTACCATCATGCCCGGCTACTTTTTCTTGATTTATTGAAGAGATAAGGTCTCACCAAGTTACCCAGGCTGGTCTCGAACCTGTGGGCTCAGGCAATCCTCTCACCTCAGCCCCCAGAAGTGCTGGGATTAGAGGCGTGAGCCACCGTGCCTGGCCCATCAAATACACATTAAGCACTTGTGTACTATGTTAAATGCTTGTCAAAGACATTATTCTTGCCTTCATAGACGTTATGGTGTCAAGGGAAATCAAGGCAATGAATAAATAATCCATGAATAAAAATATGTTTGCATATTCGGTACAATAGGTAATGGGATATCATTACACATTGTGGTGGGAATACGGAATAAAGAAGGAGACGAGAGAAGTTACTTTATTTAGATTAAACAGATGATTCTTAAGGTGAGCCTGGAGGATTGACTAGGAACACTCAGGTAATGACTGGAGGGGGAGCGGAAAGCATACCAGGGAGAGGGAATCCCATATATGGAGGTTCTGGGACAGGCAGGAAAGAGTGACACGCATCAGAAACTGAAAGAAGGTTTAAGTGGCTGGTGCGGAGTGGGGTGGGGGAGTGGTGAGGGAGTGAATTGGAGAATAGGAAGGGGCCAGGTCATGTAAAGCATGGACATGATAAAGAAGCAGAATCTAATTATGAGTAATGAGTAGCCATTAAGAGGTTAAAGAAGGTGTGCGGCATGATCTAATTTATATTTACAAAAGATTACTAGCTGCTGAGTGGAGATGAATTTGATGAAAGGAATAGTAGAAACGAGGAGGTTAGTAAGGAGGATTTTTCATGAGCCAGAAGAAAGGTGATGTTTTGTACTATATGGTAGCTATTGTGATTAGGATTTTTTTTTCTATTGTATTTTATAATTGGGCACTGCTAGTGTATGGGAACACAATTACTTTCTTAAACTCAGCTTTAAGCTTTATTTATTTACTTTTAAGCTGTATTTATTTATTTAGTTTAGAGTTCAGAGATACATGTGAGGATTTGCCATAAAGTAAATTGCTTGCAGGTGAGGTTTGGACTTCTAGCAGGCCTTCTCCCCCCTTGGTAGTGCACATGGTACCCAGTGGGTGGTTGTGTGCAGCTTATTCCGCCCCCTTCCTCCCTCCTTTAGAAGTGCCTAGTGTTTCTTGATCCTGTCTTTGTGCCTTCCCACTTGAGTGAGAACATGTGGTGTTCAATTTTTTGTTTCTGTGATAGTTCACTTAGAATGATGGTCTCCAGCTGCATCCATGTTGCTACAAAGGACATGATTTTGTTCCGCTCTATGGCTGCCACGATTAGGTTTTGAGTATTGATTTTGTATTCAGCAACCTTTCTGATCTCTATTATTAGGTCTCATACGTTACCTGAAAATCTTGATGGCTTTTCTGTATAGTCATTTTTCTGCAAATGAGCGTATTTCTTTTACATGTATATTTCTTGTTTATTTTTCTTGTAATAATATATTGAATAGAACTTCCAGTTTACTGTTGAGTGGTGGCACACTTATCCCATTCCTGACTTTGGTGGGTATGCTTCTCAAGATGATGTTTGCCATAAATTTTGGTGGCTATATCATTTGTCAGGTTAAGAAAATTCCCTTCTATTCCTAGTTGGCTAAGGGTTCTTATTTTTATTTTTATATAGAAAATGCAAGTGGTATGTTGTTGTGTGCTTTCTCAGAATCTACTTAGATGATCATAGAGTTTCTCCTTCCATGTGTAATGTGGTGAATTTTATAAATAGACTTCCCAAATTGACTCATTCTTTTATTCCTGGATAAACCCGGCTTGATCTCATTATCAGTTTGGATTAAACTTGACTGTGAATAACAGGGCTTCAATAGTGTCTTAAACAAGTGTATTTCTCTCTCACTTTAAAAAAAAAAAATCCAGCCTGGATGTAGAAAGTGCAGTGTCAGGACACCAGGCTCCTTCTATTTTGTACATCACCTCATGTCCAAGGAAATGAAGTTCAAGTTCCACTAGTCATACCTGCATTCTGAGTAGTGAGAAGGTGAAGGGAGAAAGAAGGGTGCAGTCCTTCTCTTTAAGAAAGACTTCCGCCGGGCTCGGTGGCTCAGCCTGTAATCCCGCACCTTTGGGAGGCTGAGGTGAGTGGATTGCCTGAGCCCGCGGGTTCGAGACCCGCCTGGGCAGCAAGACCTCATCTCTACAATAAATCAAAAAATCAGCCGGACATGGTAGCGTGCACCTGTAATTCCGGCTACTCAGAAGGCTGAGGTGGAAGAATCGCCGGAGCCCAGCAGGTCGAGCCTGCGGTGGCCGGAAGCGGCCACTGCACTCCAGTCTGGGCGACAGAGTGAGACTCCAACTCAAAAAAAAAAAAAAAGAAAGACTTCCTGAAAGTTACACACAACACTTTCATAACATTGGCTGAAACCTCATCACATGGTGACATCTAACTGCAAGAGAGGCTGTGGAGTATAGTTTTGGGGCTGGGGAGCAGAGTGCAAAGTACATAGCTAACAACCAGGTTCTTATGGCTAAAGACAAAGATAAGAATAGGTATATAGGGTTCTAGCAGTTTCGTCACAGTCTTGCTCTATTATTTTTATATACATTGCTAGGCCTTTCATGTTTTTGTTTTTGTTTTGTTTTGTTTTGTTTGAGTTGGAGTCTCACTCTGTCGCCCAGACCGGGAGCGGCCACTGCAGCCTCGACCTGCTGGGCTCCGGTGATCCTTCTGTCTCAGCCTTCCAACTAGCTGGAACTACAGACGCGTGCTACCACGCCCGGCTAATTTTTTGATTTATTGTAGAGATGAGGTCTCGCCAAGTTGCCCAGGCGGGTCTCGAACCCGCAGGCTCAAGCAATCCACTCACCTCAGCCTTCCAAAGGCGTGGGATTACAGGCTGAGCCACCGAGCCTGGCTTTGTTTTTGTTTTTAAAGAGACAGGGTCTTGCTCAGTTGCCTGGGCTGGGGTGCAGTGGTGTGATCATAGCTCCCTGCAACATTGAACTCCTAGGCTCAAGCAATCCTCCCACCTCCCCAGTAGTTGGGACTACCGGCACATGCCGCCACATCTGGCTAACTTTTAATTTTTTATTCTTTTTTGTATGGATAGGGTTTTACTATGTTGTTTAGGTTGGTCTCGAACTCCCAGGCTCAAGCAGTCCTCCTGCCTCAGCCTCTCAAATTGCTGGAGTTATGGGTGTGCATCACTGTGCCTGGCCCATTGTTAGATTTTTGAATAGTTATTACTTTAACATTTTTAGACCGGGCTTGGTGGCTCGCTCTTGTAATCTCAGCACTTTGGTAGGCCAAGGTAGGAGGATTGCTTGAGCCCAGGAGTTTGAGACCAGCCTGGGCAACATAATGAGACCTTGTCTCTACAAGAAGCCAAAAAATTAACTGGGAATGGTGGCACGTGCCTGTAGTTCTAGCTACTTGGAAGGTTGAGACGGAAGAATCACTGGAGCCCAGGAGGTCAAGGCTGCATTGAGCTGGGATAGTTTCAGTGTACTCTAGCCTGAGCAACAGAGTGAGATACTGATTAAAAAAAAAAAAAGATTTTTACATGTATGTTCATCAGTGATATTAGCCTACAGTTTTTCAGTTCAGGTATTAAGATTATGCTAGATTCCAAAAATGAATTTAGTAGCTTTCTCTGTGTTTCCGTTCTTTGGAACAGTTTGTGTAAAGCAGAGATTCTCTATTTCTTAAGGTTTGGTAAAGGTTGTCTATAAAACAATCTGGGCATGATGTCTTTTGGGGCTAGGAGAAACTTTTAAAGCTATAGTTTCAGTTTCTTTAGTGGCTACTAATCTATTCTGGTTTATTTTTCTTCTTGAGCCAATCTTGGTGATTTATATATTTATAAATTTGGTGATTTTTCTTTAAAAATGGACTATTTTACTAAAACTATCAGTTTTCAAAATTTGTGGCACAAAACATTCTTTCTGATAATATTATAATTTTATGTTTCTTATATCTCTAGGTTGTATTTTCCTTTTCATTCCTAATACTATACATTTTCCTTACTTCTCATTCTTGATCAACTTTGCTTGAAGTTTGTGTATTTTATTATTTAAATCTATTTTTAAAATTTTATTTTGTTAGTCTTTTAAAAATCTAGTTTTTGTTTTTGGTGAGCAGTCCTTAGTATTTTCTTTCTTCTATACTTGTGTGTTATCATTTTCTTTCTTCTCCCATGTTTGTCAGTTTTTCAGCCTCTTGAAACACAAACTTTTAATCTTCATTATTTTATTTTTTTAGATTAGAAAATATAGTTTATTTAGAAAGTAAATGAGAGAGAGAGAGAGAGAGAGAGAGAAAGAGAGAAAGAGAAAGAGGAGACTCACCTCCTCAAGGTAGGGAAGGGGGCCAAAGCCAGGAAACATGGCGGCAGGCATAGCTCAAAGAGCACATGGCCACACCAGAGTCTAGTAAGGCAATGGCTTCTTTCTTATTTTCTAACATATACTTTTAGGGCTCTAAATTCCCTTCTAACCATACTTATTATGAGTTATACTTATGAGCTGCAACTCATAAATTTTGAGAGGCAATATTTTCATTGTACAGTTCTAGTTTTCTTTTTAACCCATGAATTGTGTAGAAGAACTTTTATTTATGTTTCCTAATGTATTTCTTTGGTGGGGGGGCTGCCTTTTCATTATTTGTTTCTAAATTTGTGGTCACAGTATATGTCTGTACTGTATTATACTTATTCCTTTGAATTTGTTGAGGCTTCCTCCATTATATGTACATATATCATGTCTATCGTATATGATCAAACTTATAAATTATATTTTTCAAATGTTTATCTTTTTTTTTTTTGGTATGTTTGACTTACCAGTTCTGAGAGTTATATTAGAACTATCTCACTGTGATTGTGGATGTATCATTTTCTCTGGTAGCTGTTAATTTTACTTTAATTTGAGAGTTTGCTGTTTGTAAGCATTCAAGCTTTTATCTGTTTTTTTAAAAAGACTAGTCAACCAGGCTCGGTGGCTCAGCCTGTAATCCCAGCACTTTGGGAGGCTGAGGTGAGTGGATTGCTTGAGCTTGCAGTTTTAAGACCAGCCTGAGCAACTTGGCGAGACCTTGTCTCTACAACAAATAAAAAAAATTAGCCAGGTGAGGTAGTATGCATCTGTAATTCCGGCTATGGGGAAGGCTGAGGCAGAAGGATCCCCGTAGCCCAGCAGGTCAATGCTGAACTGACTGTGAGTGTGCTACTGCACTCCAGCCTGGGCGACGGGGTGAGACTCCAACTCAAAAATAAATAAATAAATAAATAAAATAAAGAATACTAGTCAAGGGCAGTAGTGAAAAGCGGGAGTAAAAGGAGAACAAGGAGTTGGATCCATAACTGACCGTCAGCAGTTGAGATAATTCATCCTTCAAATCATTTCAAACTTTTGATTATTGTATCTTCTTGATAGGGTGACTCTTTTATCATTAAATAGACTGCTTTTCATCCTTGCCAGTGGGTTTTGCCTTAAAGTCTTTTTCTGTCTGATTTTATTGCTATGGCTACTTTCTACCAATATATCTTTTTCATCCTTTTATTTTCAAGCTTCCTATGGCCTTATGTTTTAAATGCGTTGCTTCTAAGCAATATATAGTGAGAGTTTAGTAGACATATTTAATCCAGGTATATATTTTGATTGTTGATTTATTTGGACTTAATTTTTAATTTATTTTTCATTTTTATAGATTCTGGGGTACATGTGCAGTGTGTTACATGGGTATGTTGTGTAATGATGAGGTCTGGGCTTCTAGTGAACACTGAATAGAATAGTGAACACTGCTCCCAATGACCTATTTTCACCTCTCAGTCCCCTCCCACCCTCCCCGCTTTTAGAGTCCCCAGTTCCTACTACTTCCCTCTGTATGTCCGTGTGTACACATTGTTTCGCTCCCGCTTTAAGTGAAAACATGCAGTGTTTGACTTATGTTCCAAGGTTACTTCACTTAGGATAATGGCATCCAGCTCCATTTACTTGAACTTATTTCTACCATCTCTTAAAATGTTTTCTAGCTGACATGCTTCTTCTTTGCTTTTCCCCCTCCTACTTTCTGTCTTTCTGTTTAAGTAATCAAGTTTATTTCTCTTCTTCCCTCTACTGGTTTGGAAGTTTTCATTTTAGTATTGGTTCTCCTTAAAAGAAAAATTAACAGATATACTTAATTTCCTATTTTTGTAATAAAGTCTAAAATTAGTCAGTATTTCTTTCCCTCTTAGGCACAAAACAAGAAGTTTAGAACACTTTAATTTCCTTCTTAACTCCCTCTCCCGTCTTCCATGTTATATTTATCTAGTATTTTGATTATACCTCTTTAAAAGTCTCTGCTAAATCAGCTGTTGTATCTTTTATGGTTTAATAGTTTAGATTTGCAAACATGGTTCAACAATTTATGTGTTCCCTATTGTTTGCTACTGCCCACTCCTTCCTCATGGGTTCAATTTCCTTCATGCTGAAGTACTGCTTGAGCTTAGGACCAGTTTTAAAGTTAATGTCTCAGCTTGAGGTTTCCTGTGCTTCGTGGGTAGTACTCATTTGAACCCCTCACCCACACAAAGCAGCCTAAGGTTTCCCAGCATCCTCCTTCCAGGCCACATTCCTGGATCACTGGCATGAGTGTTTCTAGTCCAAGTTTCTAAATGAAGCAGGCCTTCTTGGCTGCCAGCTTTATACACAGGGTCTCTTTCCAGCTCCCTGTGATGCACAGGCTTGGGGTCTCTCCCCATCCTCCCTCGGCATTTCCAGGTAGCCTCTAGCATATGTCTGGCCCAATATCCCTGTGGCTTACTTGGCATAGAACCCTCTCACTACTCAGATTCTGAATTTCTCTTTTGTTTCTGGAACCTGAAGATTTCTCTTTCCTGTTTTCAAGCTTGGCATTGTAGCAAAAACACCTTTCTGATTTTATTTTATCCAGCATTTTTATGTGTTTGGGACTTGGGTGGGAGTTACCCAAGTTGGCTCAGTCTACTAAATTGATCAGTGGTCTGGATGAGGCTGCTAGTAGCGGATACAGAGAGAAGTGGGCCAATTTGAGCATCATTTTGGAGTGAAAGTCAGAGAAGGACAGAGACAGGCGGAGAATGAGATCTTCCTTGCTCTCGTGTTAGGCGCTTGGTGAGGTCTTGATGGGGCTGGCTGAGGAGGGGAGACAGTGTTGAATAAGCATCTAGAAAACAGAATTGCCTGGGACAGGTGATCACACTGGGAATTCAGAGGGAGTGACAGGTGGGGAGAGGAGGAATCTGGCCCATCTCTCTGGCTAGGCTCCCTGGCCTGTCTGCTGCAGGCGTCCTTAATCATACACCTGCACAGTCCTTTCTGTCCCTTATGTCCCTGGCACTTTAAGTCTGACTCCTCTCACACCATGTCCCAACTGGTGCATGAAAGCAAGCCATGAATTCCGGCAGCCTTGCTAGGCCAACATCCAGGACCAGCCCCCGTGTGCTCCCACCCCATTTTCTGGGATTCTCTTGTTCTTACTCCTGTCTCACCTATCCCAGTATCTGTCTCTCTGTGCTTTGGTTTTAAAAATTGCTGGGCAGGAAAGTTCACTCCTTTTCTACCTTTCGGAGTGTTCCCTGCTAACCTTGGATGGGAAGTTCAGACTTATTGCCCCTTATGTCTGAGAGTTACCTATGGGTCCTTCCAGTTGTCCTCCATCAGTGATGACTTAGCTTAGAATGTTTAGGGGTGGGGGGTGGTGCTCCTTCAGTTCTGTCTCCACTGTACCCCCACCCAAGACACATTTGTCCACAGATATTTATTGGATCCCTGTTTTTTGCCAAATACTGTGCTGGGCACCGAGGATACAAAGGTGAGCAGAATCAGAGATGGCTGCACTTGCAAAGCCTATTACCATGTTAATCCCAGAATCCCATAAATGATGTGGAATGACAGCTGTGCCATGTGCCACAAAGGAGAGGTATGTGAGCCATGAGACTTTTATAATAGGGGACTTTGACTCAGTCAGAGAGGTCAGGCATGGCTTTCAGGGAAGCGATATTTGTGTGGAGATTGAAAGAATGAACAAAAATTAAGTGAAAATGGGAGATAATGTTCCAGGGAGAAGGAACAGAATATGCCAAGGCCCTGTGGTGACAGGAACATACTTTAAACAGTTATCAGCCCTGGCTCAATGCATCTGTATTGCTCCTGTCTTCCCAGCACACTCTGGACCAAGATAAACTAATGCATCAGATGTCCTTGCTGAATATCGGAAGACTGTTCCTGGGACCCTTTAAGGTCACAGAAAATGTGGTTTTGCTTGCAACTTTCTTTAGCCGTGGGGATCCCTTGTATCTTCCACACCTAGATCTCTTCCAGTAAGACCTTATCCTACATTCCAGATTTAGCAAAAGCAAAACCACCACTACCAGCAGCAGCAGCAAAACCCACCAAAATAAAGAAACGAAAAACACCAGGATGCCTGATTAAATTTGATTATCAGACAAACAGTGAATAAATTGTAGTATCAGTATGTCCCATGCAGTATTTGGGATATCCTATACTTTTAAAAAATTTGTTATTTATCTGAAATTCAGATTTAACCGGGAGTCCCTTATTTTATCTAACAACCCTACTTATACCTGCCTGTGCCCCCCTAGGCCCACCTGGAGAACTCTGGGTAGGGAAGCCTCCCTACCCCTTTCTGAACATTGTGGTTATTTCCAGCTTTGGGACCTGGGCGAGGGCATGTGTTGAAAGATTGGCCCCTTGAACCTCAGCAAGGAAGTGTCATCCTCATGGAGTTATTTCAAGGACAGCCCTGCGACAGTAGTGAGGAGCCGACTAGCCAGAAGCCCCGTCTCCATCCCTGAGCCTTCAACCCCAAAACGATCCCTGACTGACCTTCATGACTCCTAAATCTCCCACCCTAGTCCCACCTTGGCATCACTGTTATACCTCCCAGCCTGGGGTGGTGGACTCAGGGACCCCTGCTTGATTATATACTTAAGCTCTTAGGCTTTCTCAGAGGAGAAGCTTCTACGGGAACTAGTACAACGGTTGTGCCTTGCTGACATGTCACCGCCCTTCCTCCTCCCTGCCCAGTCCTCCCCCCACCCCTGCAGCCTGCTGCCAAATACTCCTAGAAAAACCTCTTGACACCTTCTGGATGTTGAGCATTCCTTGGATCTGTGTCTCTTGGGATAATCCCGTTTCTTCCCAGAGGCTTTTTGGTTATCCCCTGGAGAATCACAGTGGAAACTCTCCCTGAAGTAACCGTGATAACAACTTGCAGACTCATCAGGAATGTAATCCTTGTCACCTTGAAGTATTGGAGGGGAGGAGGCTTCTGCAGCCTTGTTTCAAAGGCTGGGGGAGAAAATATTGTGGATGCATTGTTACGCATTAGTGATAATTCTCAGCCTAAGCCAGTTTCTAGGCTGTGCTGACAGCTGTTTGGTGAAGACCACAGCAAATACTGCAAAATCCAAAACTAAACAGGGACTTAAGCCCTCAACTTCACTACTCTGAAAATTCATCTGTTATAGTTAGGAATAGGTTTGACTGTGAGTTACAGAAAGCTCCCAAACAACATGACTTAAATATGACAGTTTATTTTTCTCTTGCTTAGAAGAAGTCCAGAGAGAGTAAGCTGGAGGTCTGGTAGGTGCCCCGTATTCAAGATCCAGGGTCCTTCTATCTTAAAGGTTCCCCACCCCCTGGCCTCAGCACTTGCCTTCTGTCTCATGTTCTAAGATGGCTGTTTGAGGTCCAGCCATCATATCTGCATTCAGTCATCCAGGAAGAAGAAGGGACAAAGAAGGGTGTATCCTCTCCTTTTAAGGACGTTTTCTGGAAGTTTTCCATGCCACTTCTGCTTATATCCTATGGGCTAGAACTTAGTCACATGGCTACACCTAGTTGTAAGGGAGATAGTGGAAAGAATCCTTATTCAAAGTGGCCATGTGTCCAGCTTAGAATTGTAGGATTCTGTTACTAAGGGAAAATGGATGTTGGGGGACAGTTAGTGGTCTCCACCATCCTTCCTTCCAGCCAACCAACCAACCACACAGCCAACGTTTATGTGTGAGGAACTGCCCTATTTAGTGAGGGAGACAGTTATGCAAATAACGAGCCACAACACAATGTGATATGGAGTATAAAAGAGGTTTTGTTCAGAGTGCTGAGGGAGAACAGATGGAAATGATCAACAGCAATCATAATAATTAATAACTACAATGCCCTCACTGGGCTCTCAGCGCTGCATTCTGATGACTGTGTTTGTCCAGCTCCCTTTCTTTTCGGCGAGAGCTGCAAACCATCCTACCTCTCTATAATAGCTGACACAATGGGCGGGCAGGGTGCTGTTCTAAGTTTTCTATGTGTATTATCTCACAACAATCTTGTGAGCTGGTCCTATTATCGTTCTCAACTACAGATGGGGAAATGAGGTACAAGCCACAGGGCTGGGTTTCAGACCCAGGCGAGGCTCCACATGGGCCTAAGTGCTCACTCTGCTTCCTCCCTTAAAGCTGCTCACCTCATTCCTTCCTCCACCTCCCACAAATCTCCAGTGGACAGCTTCTCTACCCACTTCATTGTGACGATTGAGGTCAACTGGTGGGACCTCTGTCCACTTCCAGACCAACCCTCAGCTTGCTTGTATCTTTTTCCCTTGCCTCCTCTACCAGCCCTGCCTCAGAGGTTGAGGCATCTGTCTTCATCTTAATCTCCCTAAGGCTCAATTTCCCATCCATGAGTAGGGATGATACTAACTCTCTTATCATGGGAATGCTTGTGAGGATTGAGCTTGCTTCTTCATGTAAAATGCTTATCCCCCCTATATCTGGTTCCTTGGACTATTGCTTCTCTCTATCTTCAATAAATTTCTCTCTACAGGTTGTATTAGTTTCTTATTCCTGCTGAAACAAAAGCCACAGATTTAATGACATAAAAGAATACTTCTGGCTGGGTGTGGTGGCTCATGCCTGCAACCCCAGCACTTTGGAAGCCCAAGGTGAGAGGATCGCTTGAGCCTAGGAGTTTGAGATCAGCCTGGGCAACATAGCAAGACCTTATCTCCACAAAAAAGAAAAAAAAAAAAAGCCAGGTGTGGTGGTATGTGCCTGTAGTCCCAGCTACTTGGGAGGCTGAAGTGGAGGGATTGCGTGAGTCCAAGAAGTCAAGGCTGCAGTGAACCATGATCATGCCTCTGCACTCCAGTCTAGACAACAGAGTAAGACTCTAACTCAAAAAAATCCCAAAACTGCTTTATTAGCTTATATTTCTGGAGGTCAGAGGTCCCATCTGGGTTTTAAAGGCAGGACTACACCCCTTCTGGACGATCTGGGCAGAATTCATCTCGTCACCTTTTCCAGTTTGTAGAGGCTTTCTACATTCCTTGGCTTTGCAGCCACACTTCTGTCTTCAAAGCCATCACTGGTGGGCTGCATCCTTCTTCCTCATCACTCCAGCCTGTTGCCCCATCTCTTTCTCCGACTTGCCTCCATTTTCACTTATAAGGACCCAAGTGATTACACTGGATAATCCAGGATATTCTCATCTCAAGATCCTTAATTTAATCACATCCACAAATTTCCTTTTGCCACGGAAGTTTACATATTCACAGGTTCCAGGGATTAGGACATGGACCTCTTGGTGGCCATTATTCTGCCTACCTCTCAGGTTTTCTCCCCAAAACAAAATATTCTTCCTTTAACAGTACATTCCCTTCTCTCTTCCTCCCTTCTCAGCCAAGCTCTTTGAAAGAGTTGTCTTAATTAGTTTTTTCCACCACTGCAGTCTGCATCTGCCTCTACATTCCACTAAACCCACTCTTGCTTGGATCACCAGTGACTTCCATATTGCCAGTCAGTGGACACCTTTCATTCTTAACCGGCTATGTTTCCCATGTTAGCTGCTCATTCCTTCCTGAGACCTTTCTCACCCCATCTTTCTTTAGGCGACTTGCTCCTGGTTTTCTTCCTCTTCCTCTCTGGCTTAGATGCCTGTATGGGCTACTCTGTTTCCACCCATACCTGAAATGTCCACATTCTCCAGGGCTTTGGATCTTGGATCTTTCATCCAGTGTTCTTTTCTTGGGCAATCTTGTCCCACACTACTGGTTGACCGATTCCTGCTTGTGCTGCACACATCTCTGGCCTCTGGCTGGGAGTGTCAGTGAGGACTGGGCTTCTAGTCATCCCATAGTCTCAACTTCTTTGATCTTCCTAGAGTCAGATATACAAGAGATCTTCCTGAGGTAGGGACTTGAGAACCACAAAGCCTAGAGCACTTGATGCTTCTGTTCCTGACTGTGTGACTATTCCCATCGAAATGGAGTGTGACCTCAGGACTTCTCAGAGGATAGGTGAAAGGCAGCAAACCCAGTAGTGCTAAAGGACAGATCTGTTATCGGGGATAACAGGAAAGCAAGCAGGGGGTAACAGGTCTTCAGGAACGTATTTACTGGGGGAAACCCTCCTTTACCTCTGTGGTTTACAGTGGCTGAAGTTCTGAAGGAGCCACAGGTTAACTGAAGCTCATGGCACAAACACATTAAGAGTGAGCAAAGGCCAGGTGCGGTGGCTCATACCTATAATCCCAGCACTTTGGGAGGCTGAGATGAGAGGATTACCTGAGCCCACGGGTTCGAGACCAGCCTGCGCAACTTGGCAAGACCGCATCTCTACAATAAATCAAAAAGTTAGCTGGGCATGGTGGTGCGTGCCTGTAGTTCCAGTTACTTGGAAGGCTGAGGTGGAAGGATTGTCTGAACAAGGCAGGTTGAGGCTGTGGTGGCCGGAGTGTGCCACTGCCCTCCAGCCTGGGTGACAAAGTGAGTCTCCACCTCAAAAAGAAAAAGAAAAGAAAAGAAAAAGAAAAAAAGCGAGCCCCAAGGACCATCCTGCCAGGACAGACACAAGGCTCTCACCAGAAAGAGACAACAATTTAACCAAACGATGAGGCTGCCTCTGAGGGAGGTGCGGTACTGAGGAGTAGTCTTGGGGCAGTCAGGAGGTTCACAGTGGAAGTAGGACTTGAGCAAAGAATGGACAGGGAGCAGCCAGGAGGAAGGCCATTTCAGGCAGGGGAATAGCATGTGCAAAGGCTTAGAGTCCAGATCATGTGTAAATTATTTGGGGAACAATGAGAATGTGAGGGAGATGAGGGTGAAGAGGAGAACTCCATTCAGGGCATAAGCACTTCGGGTGATGCTGGCATAGGAAGTCTGAACTTTATCTTGTTGGCAGTGGGTAGCTATGGGAGGGTTTTGAGCAGGGGAGTGACTTGGCAGAGCTCAGCTTTAGGAAGACTATTCCAGTCTTGGGTGAACTGGGGAGGGATTGTTGGGCCCCAGATCTTAAAATATGCAAGGTGTAATTTTAGAGAGAAGAGATACCTTTGCAATTACTGATCTATTTCTATAATTATATATGTGTGTGTGTATATTTTTAGATATATATATATATGTGTGTGTATTTATATCTAATATACAATGCATATATTTTAAATACACATACACATACACAGTGAATGGCCTAGATGGAAAGCGAGTGACTTTCCAAAGGCACATAGTGACAAAGCAAGCATTAGAACTTAGATCTGACTCCTGGTCCAGTGCTCTTCCACTGCAGGGTACTGAGTGAAGGCAGAGGTATCTGAAAGGAAGCCAATCTAATTGTCAAGACAGATGGTGTTACAAACCTTGACCGGGGCAGGACAGGGCACACAAAAAGGGGAAGACTGTGTGGGAGCCAATGAGTATGTGTTCTCTCTCCTTCTGGATGGGGGTTGGGACAGAGGGCTCACTGGAGACTGCACATGAGTGCATCTCTCTTTCCTGGGTCCTGCAGCATCCTTCTGGGCCTGGTTTCTATGGCAACAGGCTCCCAGCAGGCAGCCCGCCAGCTGGAGGGAAGCAGGCAGGCAAGAAGAGAAGGCCTGGGCAGCAAGAGGAAAGCTGAAGTTGCGGGGGTTGGGAGAGTCTCTTGGGAAGCTGGAGGAACCCCTAGAGCTGGCTCCACAAGCCCCTCTCTCTTCTGACCATGTAAACGTTGAGCTAGCTCAGGACAGATGGGCCTTTCTTTTGTGGTCCTTGAATTTCCGAACCTCAAACTTCTGTCCATCCCCCACCTCCTGCATCTGACTCCTACTTCGTAGAGCATTGCCCGGCCCCTCATGCATCTTAGGGAGTCTCTGACTTCTTTACAGAAAGGAATGAACTCAGGGGAAAAAAATGAACAAGGCCAATTGACTTTCCGTTTTGCATAAGATTTGCATATTATTAACTCAAAGACAAGAAATTGCCAGGCCCTGTGTCACTCCTGCCAACAACTTAATTCAGCTCCACTGGCACTGGCATACAGTGTCTGGCCAGGCTCTGGGCTGAGCTGACGGGGTCCCTAGAGGAGAAGTCCTCCCAGCTGCAGGCCCCCTCTAACCTCAGCTGCTCCGTGGCATTTCTTCCTGTGATATTCTAGCCGATGGTGCAGTGTGAAGTGCTTGGACTGTGGAGCACTCCAGTGCTGGGTCCAAATCCTGGCTCTGCTACTTTGGAGCTGGATGACTATGGGCTTCTCTGAGCCTTAGTGTACTCATCTCCAGGTAGGGCCGAGGACACAGTAGTACAGCTGGTGTAAACTAGCATAGACGTAGCAAGTGTTAAAATACTGTGTTGCTTCTGGATTTATTGTAAAGAGCCATCACCTTGGCCCCTCCAGCCACTCCTCAATCCAGCTTCTACAGCGCATTACTGTAGCAGATTTGGTGTGTGCCTGCTCTGCTTGGTGTATGGCACCATCTGTTCTGTCTATGGAGTACTGGTTGTTAAATAGTTTGGATAGCACCCCTATCTAGAGGGGGTACAATAGGTAGGTATATTATGTACCTACCTGTTGCAAGGATTGGTATATTCAAAATATATAGGCTAGGCATGGTGGCTCATGCCTGTATTCTCAGCACTTTGGGAGGCTGAGGTGGGAGAATTGCTTGAGGCCAGCAGTTGGAGACGAGCCTAGACAACATAGCAACACCCCATCTCTACAAAAAAAGAAAAATTGGCCCGGCTTGGTGGTGTGCACTTGTACTCCTAGCTGCCTGGGTGGCTGAGGTTCAGTAGGTCAAGGATGGGGTGAGCCATGGTTGTGCCACTGTACTCCATCCAGACTGGGCAACAGAGTGAGACCCTGTCTCAACAAACAAATAAGTGCAATAGACTGATGTACATTACTTTGTGGGATTCCTTCCTCATGCCTTTCCCTTTTTGCCCCGGGTGGGCGTGAGGGCCGGGATCAGCTTGGGCGGGGGCAGAGATGACAGCCTCCCCTCTTCCCAGGCGTGCGAGGTTCAAGCGCTCCAACAGCGTGACAGCTGGCGTGCAGGCAGACCTGGAGCTGGAGGGCCTGGCAGGCCTAGCCACGGTGGCCACAGAAGACAAGGCCCTGCAGTTTGGACGCTCCTTCCAGAGGCACGCCTCTGAGCCCCAGCCTGGGCCCCGGGCCCCCACCTACTCAGTCTTCCGCACGGTCCACACGCAGGGCCAATGGGCCTACCGCGAGGGCTACCCACTGCCGTATGAGCCGCCGGCCACCGATGGGGCGCCCGGCCCCGTCCCCGCCCCCACCCCTGGCCCCGGGGCCGGCCGCCGTGACTCCTGGATCGAGCGCGGTTCACGCAGCCTCCCCGACTCAGGCCGCACGTCCCCCTGCCCACGGGACGGCGAGTGGTTCATCAAGATGCTGCGGGCAGAGGTGGAGAAGCTGGAGCACTGGTGCCAGCAGATGGAGCGCGAGGCGGAGGACTATGAGCTGCCCGAGGAGAGTGAGTACGGCGGCCGAGTGAGGGGAATCCCGGGGCCATGGTGGGGGCGGATGGGGCTGCAGCATAGCGGGAGACCCCTTTGACTTGCTTTCCTCAATGTCTGGGTCTTTGGCACCAGCGGGTCTGCATTTGGGCCGCAGGATATGCTGGGAGCTCTTGGAAGGGAGCAGTGCGCTCAGCTTTAGAGGCCAGGGCTAGGACTGAGGACCCTGACCAGGCAAAAGAGCTGGGCTTCTAGGAGATGGCCACTGATCCAAATCACCAAGTCTGGGAGGACCAAGAGGACTCTGTTCACACCTGGCTGGGCATGGGGATCCAGGTCTGATCCAGGTGGTGAGAGCAGGACTTCAAGGCAGAGGGGGAGGCAGTTCACAATGTCAGATCATGTCTGAGGCCTAGGTGAGGGAGATTCAGCTAGGTAGACATGGCTCTGGCCTGAGAGAGGGCATGGCTCTCCCCTGGAAGTCCAGTCTGAGGGGAGACACAAAATCCCCAAGTTCATAGGATAATGACTAGGAAGATAAGTGTCATGTACACAGAATTACTTAGTTGTTCTTAAGAAGCCAAGGAGTCATGCATGCACTGAGGAGTGACAAAGATCAGTGAGTGGTCACTGAGCTAGTGCCCTGGCTGAGGCTGAAGGCAAGGCCAGGGCTGATGTCCGTCTGTTCTCTGACATAGGAGGGAGAAAATATACCAGGAGGATGCACGTTCAAGAAATATAGGTTAGCTGGGCACGGTGGCTCAAGCCTGTAATCCCAGCACTTTGGGAAGTTGAGGTAAGAGGATTGCCTTAGCTCAGGGGTTCAAGACCAGCCTGGGCAACTTAGCGAGCCCTCGTCTCTACAGTAAATCAAAAAATAAGCCAGGTGTGGTGGCACGTGCCTGTGGTTCCAGTACTTGGAAGGCTGAGGTGGAAGGATAACCTGAGCCCAGCAGGTCGAGATTGCAGTGGCCCTAGCACTCCAGCCTGGGCGACAGAGTGAGACTCCAACTCAAAAGAAAAGAAAAGAAAAGAAATGTAGGTTGTATGCAGGAAGAAACATCAGTGTCTGAGGATATAGTCTCCTTGATGAGGTGGAACAGGAGCTTGTTAGGAAGTTGCAGATGGGATGGAGTTGCAACTGGAGGAGACTGATGGATAGATAGCACTGAATAACTGAGGAGTCAGCAGCATTCAGGCCAGACTTCTTGGAGGCTGGGGAAGGAGATGCATCATTTTCCTCCCCGAATTTTCTTCTGCTCTCTAGTCCTGGAGAAGATCCGCAGTGCTGTGGGCAGCACACAACTTCTCCTATCCCAGAAGGTTCAGCAGTTCTTCCGGCTGTGTCAGCAAAGCATGGTGAGTGCCTACAGGAGCAGAGCCTACCAGGTGTGTGTACCTTGCAGGTGACTCAGAATATGTGTGTGCCTGGAGGTGAGACCAGTTCTGTGTGCCTACAGGAGTGACTGTGAGTATTGTGCCTGGAGGTGGGACCAGGTGTTTGTGTACTCTTTCTTGTCCCCTGCTCTCCCAGCTTCTACCCCACTCTCCCAGGTTGAGCTTCCTGGCATTGAGGATGGATGGAGCTTTCTCTGGTCCTGGATGGGGCTCAAATCTCGCTAACTGGCTGCTTTCCCTCTGTGTCCCTCCACTGCAGGACCCCACTGCGTTCCCCGTGCCCACCTTCCAGGACCTGGCGGGTTTCTGGGACCTCCTGCAGCTCTCCATCGAGGATGTCACCCTCAAGTTCCTGGAGCTACAGCAACTCAAGGCCAACAGCTGGAAACTCCTGGAACCTAAGGTGGGGGCGGTCCCTTGAGGCCAAGAGGCCAGACTCTGGAAAATTCCCTTCTCCAGTTAGGTGTGTGTATGAGGGAGGGGACAGGGGAACCTATCCATGGGCAACAAGAGCAACCCAGAACAGGTGATGGGTGACCACCCCCTTCCAGAATGACCACTCCTGGTCACCACTATCTGCTTGGCCACAGCGCTCATCCCTGCTCCAGCTGCCTTAGCCACCTTCGACCAGCTGCTGTTTGAGGGACTTTCCAGGAGACATTCTAGCTCAGCCCCCAACTCATTAGACCCTGTCTAATGGGGCCCAGAGGCTCGGTGTGTGAACTCCCACTGTGTTGCCTGCATCGGGGAGCGGGGATCCGGACAGGGAATGAAAACCGAACGTTCTGATGCGAACTGTTGAGAGCAGCGCCACCAGGGGGCGCTCGAATTCGCCATGCTTTAATGAAAATGTGGGGTTTTGACCTTGTCAGATCAAGTACACCTAGGGCTTCAGGTCACGGGAACCGTGGCCGATCGCAAGCGCCATCACGTCCAGAGCCACGTGATTGTCATCCCTCTGGGCGCAGGGACGTGAGGATCTGGATCGGGATGTCCTGGGTGGCACGCCGCCCCCGACTCAGCCGCCGCCCTTTCTCCCGGCAGGAGGAGAAGAAGGTCCCTCCGCCGATACCAAAGAAGCCCTTGCGGGGACGGGGCGTGCCGGTGAAGGAGCGCTCCCTGGACTCCGTGGACCGGCA
>NW_007231875.1:219987-226164 GCF_000164805.1 Carlito syrichta | reverse complement strand
TGCGCCCGCCCCACCGGCACCGCACGCCCCGGCCCCCCTGCCCGCCACACTCTCGTGGGTTTTTTACCTTCCTGACCCCACGCGAAGGCGCCCGGGCTGGGTAGGGGGCCGTGCCTCTCCGCCCTGCGATTCCCACCTGGAACCCCCTCCCACCTGGTCCGACGCTTTGTCCCCACCTCCTCCCCATGGGCACCATCTCTGCCATTATTTCTCCCCACGGGCCAGGCCGGGCCAGGTCCCCCATCTGGGCTCTGCGTCCCCCACACCCCGCGGGGCTGGGCTTCGTGGGGATCAAGCTTCGTGGCTTTTTATGAAGAATCCCGAATCCCGCCTAGGAGCCCGCCCCACCCTCCTAGGGGCTCCGCCCTCAGCCCTGTGCCCACCGGGCCCAGGGACCACAGTGGCTGGACCAACCCAGGACCAGGGCGCCTGGGCCTCTCCTCTTTCCCAGCGGCTGGGGAGGGGAGATGGGGGCTTCCCCTCACCACACCTGTGGCTGTTCCCACATCCCCTTGAGTATCCCAGGAAAAATAAAACGGCAGAACTGCACTTGAACCCGCTGCTCTCTCCAGAAGAGGCCACCTCTGCCCCCATGTGTGTGGGGGGAATGGGTGGATGGAGACAGGCCGGGAAGCCCACGCTCTTGGTTTGGGATCCGCAGGGGTTGCCTGAGCTCCTCCCAGGGATGGGCCAGCTGGGTGAAAGGGGTTTCGGGCCCCCTAGTGACTATAACAAGGACTTGGATCCTCCTGGAGGGGCCTCGTTTTGGGGAAGAGGGGAGCGTGTCAACCTCCACCCTCTCCCCAGTTCAGTCCGTTTCCCATTCTGCCTCCCAGTCCTCCCAGGGTTCCCCCAGAGAGGGAAGCACAGAGCTCTCGGGGCGCACCGTAATGTGTTCGATAGACAGGGAGTGTAGTTATTGTTAGGTGTCAACAAATAATGGTTTCCTTTCCCCTAAGGACGTAGTGTTCCTTCTGCTCCAGTCATTCCTGAGCAGCAGCAGAAAAACTCTGTTGACTTCAGTGCTGCCATATTTTCTGATGCTTCCTATGGGTGGGTACTCTGGTGGAGGCTGGGGTAGGAGAAGAGGAAGTACAAAGAACAGAATTTTCCTGGGAAGCCTAGTATGGATGGCTAATTTTTCTTGAAAATGGTTAATATGGGTCCGGCGAGAAGTGAGTGATTTACATGAATGCAGCTGGTCCTTACGACAGATAAGAAGGCTAAAGTTCGGGGCAGGTTAAGTGACCTGTCCAAAGTCACAGGGCAAGAAGTGGTGGACCCAGGTTTAATGCCAAACGGTGAACTTTTAGCTTTACAGTGTGCTTAGCCCAGAAAGAATTTGATGGCAGACCCTGCCCAGAAAGCATCCTTGGGCAGTCCTTTGGGTTGATGTGTCACTGCCAGGCAGGAGGAAAAACCTTCAGAGGATTGGCTGCTCTTCTGGGCCACACTGGACCAGCCAATTCTTCTCATTCATTCGTTCAGCAGACATTTATCACTGTGGATAGCCCTGAACAAGATGTTGTTTCTACCCGTATGGAGCTTGTGGTCTTATGGGAAAAATAGACAAGTAAGCAAGCTGTTAAAATACAGGGGTGAGTGCTAGAAAGATGATTAGGGATCGGCTGCTGAAGGAGGGCTGGGGCTGGGAAGAATGTTCCAAGATCACAGGACAGCTGTGCAAAGGCATGGAGTGGTAAAGGCATTGGGAGCAGAGACTTGATCATGTTGGCTTTTCGGTCATGTTGAGGAGGGTGGCCTGGGTCCTGAGGGCCATGGAGAGCCATAGAAGGGTTTTGGACAGAAGAATAGCATAAACGCATTTTACAGACTGGCTTGGTAGGCAACTGATGAAAAACAAGAGGTGGCTCATATACACACTCATGTGAGCCTCCCGGAAGATGGGGAGGACTCCATTGTGATCTGAATTCCCCAAAGCAAATCAGTCTGGAGCTGATCCCACACAGATTCCTGGGCCCGGTCCAAGACATTGTGAATAGATTCTGCCCTCAAATGAGTTTTTAACAAGTGGTCCATGTGATTCTGAGGCACAGCCAGGTTTGGGAACACATAGATTGGATGATTGTCCACCGGTTTCTGCTAGAAATGCCCATTTGTCTGCTTCCTGTCGACTTGCCAAGTGAGGCCTTGGCTGGGTCACTTTCCCTCTCTGAGATTGTTTTCTCATCTCTAAAAGTGGGACACGGTGAGGTTTGAACTTGGTGATATGCTGGGCAACCCTGTAAAGCAGGTGTTGTCATCACCCCTATTTACAGATGAGAACGCGAAGATTTGGAGGGGCTAAGCAACTTACTCAGTTGGGAGGTGGCTGAGTATGAGTTTAACCCTTTGCATTGTACAGCATTTTATGGGTCTATCACTTTTCTCAGAAATTGGGCCAGGTTTCCCGGAATCATGAGATATTGAAAGTGGACACAAAGGAACAGATCAGCATGTGCAGCTCTGTGGTCTTCCTGCTAGGGACATGTCTAAAGTCTCTCCAGGTGGAACTGGTGTGGGCCAATCTCCTTTTGCTACTGTGGCCTGGGCAGTTGTGCTGAGCCCCATGGGCAAATGAAAGATTAAAGCTCATCCTTTTGCTTTTGTTGCCTCCAGGCTAGCCGTGGCCAGGCACATGACAGAAAGTTACTGTACAAAGGGAGGCCTGCTTTCCTAGAGAGGCTGGGATGAGAGGAGGGAGGCTCTAGCAACCAGGGAGTCTTAGTCCATTTTGTGCTGCTGTAACAGAATACTGTGGACTGGGTAATTTATAATGAGAAGTTCTGGAGGCTGGGAAGTTTGATACCAAGGTGAGAGCATCCTTGCTGCATCACCCCATAGTGGTAGGTAAGAAGGCAACAGGAGGCCAAACTTGCCTTTTTATTTTTATTTTTTGAGTTGGAGTCTCACTCTGTTGCCCAGACTGGAGTGCAGTGGCTGCTCCCGGCCACCGCAGCCTCGACCTGCGGGGCTCTACCGATCCTTCCGCCTCAGTCTTCTGAGTAGCCGGAATTACAGGCATGTGCTACCATGCCCGGCTGATTTTTTTATTTATTGTAGAGATGAAGTCTCGCTGCCCAGGCGGGTCTCGAACCTGCGGGCTCAGGCAATCCACTCACCTCAGCCTCTTTCCAAAGGCACGGGATTACAGGCTGAGCCACCGAGCCCGGCAAACTTGCCCTTTTTTAAAGGCACCAATCCCACCCATAAGGGTGGAGCCCTCACGGTCTACTCATCTCTTAAAGTCTCACCTCTTAACCAAGCGTGTTGGCTCATGCCTGTAATTCCAGCACTTTGGGAGGTCGAGGCAGGAGGATCGTTTGAGCCCAGGAATTTGAGAACAGCCTGGGCAACATAGTGAGACTCCATCTCTACTTTCAAAAAAGGGTCCCATCTCACTACTGTTACAATAGCAGTTAAGTTTCAGCATGAGTTTTGGAGGGAAAAGTGTTGAAACCATAGTACAGTGAGTCAGGGAAAGTTTTCTGTTTTGTTTTCTTGCAGGATGAATTAGCATTTTTCAGTCAAGGAAGAAAGGGGAGAATATTTATTTCTGACAAAGGAACAAGCTTTGGCAAAGGCATGGAAGAATATGTGTGTTGTGAATAATGGGGATAGGAGAGGGGTGACAAGCTAAGATGGGTGTGTAAGGTGCAGGGGACATATGGCCAGAAGGGACCAGTGGAGTGGGGTGGGGGCGGGGAGCTAAGCTGGAGACTTAATGGTTTTATTTAAGTATTTGAAAGACCCCTTGGCCAACAGAAATGGTTTGGAGGGGGCAACAGGAAGGCAGGGAGACCACTGAGAAAGCTGCTAAAGTGGTCCAGGTAAGAGATCATGATGTTGGCTTTGAGAGACATTTGGGAAGCATAGATGCCACAAGCCGGGTCTGGGGACTAATGCAAAAATTGCAAAGACTTGAGGGTGTCGCTCATAAATGAGTAATGCCATAAGTGGACATAGGAGATTACAGAAGGAGCAATAAAGTTGGGGAAACTTAACATGTCAATAACATTTTACTGAGCACTTAGGAGGTGCCAAGTACTATGCCAAGCACTTTATACACATTTAGGTGATTTAATATAGCAACCCTAGGGGGTGGGTACTACTATTGTCTTTTTTAAAAAACAAAGACTGTAAATAGCTTTTCTGAGATAAGCAGACAGCAGAGTCAGGATTTGAACCCGTGGCTATCTGATTTCTAAGTCTGTGCCCTTGAGCCCTACTCAGTTCCACCTGAGGGAGCCACTAGCCATTACTCAAGACTCAGCTCAAGGCTGATTCCTCTAAGGAGCCTTCCCTGAATCTTCCTGGCTGGGCTGAAGAACCTCCTCTGTGCTGCTTGTGCATACCAATGTCATCACATTTCTTATACTCTGTTGACATTTTGTAGACTGGTCTGCTTCTTCAGTCAGAGAACTCCTGAGACTGGGTTGGTCCCAGCCATTTTCACATCCTCAATGCCCAGTACATGTTGATTAGCTGACTGAATACCAATTATTCTAGGCGATCTTCTTCCCTTCTTTTCTCTACATATTCTGTTAGTGAACAAGTTTTGCTAATAATGGTATCTGGCATATTTCTTCATACTGTTGGGGCCCAGAAAGAGATACCCCAAAGGCTGGCACTTTACATGCTGAGAGACCTTAGAAATGGCTTCAGAATCAAGGTCCCTCTAACCCTGTCTTCCCTGCTCCCCAAGTGCAGGGAGGGAGTCTCTCTGGAATTTCCTCATCTGACCAAGAAAACTTCTTTCCAAAAAAAATTCCTTTTCCCCTCCCGGAAATCTCATCTATCTCAGAAAAGAAGACTGAGGAATGCAACTACACCTGGATGGATTTTTTACAAGATGATGCCTGCTTCTTGGGCTCATTCAAATTCCAAAGAGAATCATTTACAAGTTAATTTATGTCTATCTGTTCTCCTAATAACCATTTGCTGCCCTCAATAGAGTTGTCTATATTCCTCCTCTCCGCACTCCCCTATGGAAAAGAGTATATAAGCTTCTGTATCCCATTGGGCTATTGGGCAAACATTCTCCTGTGACCCTCGTGCTATGCACGTTAAAATAAAATTTTGTATGTCTTTTCTCCTATCAATCTGCCTTTTGTCAGTTGATTTTTAGTGAACCCCTAGAAGGTGAAGGGAAACTTTCCCCTTGACTTCTGCATACAGTTACTTTTTCTCCATCTTCATTGCCAGGGTTTAGCTTTGGGCTCTTTGAGGTAACAGAGGAAGGGCATCTAACCTAATAACACAGTCTAGGAGGCTTCCTATGGAGTTGACCCTTAAATTTGAAAAATGAGCCAGAGCTACTTTGGTAAAGAAAGGTGGGAAGGACACTCTAGGTACACGAAAAAGCTTACGTAAAGGCACAGAAGTGTGAAACTCTTTGGTCTGCTGGTTGTAGTATGCTCTGCTGAACAAAATATGCCAGGCTGAGATCAGTGGAATGAGGGTGGAAAGGCAGGGTCCTGTAGGGGCGTTACGAAGCTTGGGCTCTGGGGCTTTTTTTCTGTATGTGAAAAAAATTGATGTCTGTACAGGGCATAGTGGGGACACAGAAGAGGGTGTGAATACTTGTACCTGAGGGGTCATATAACATTTAGGTTTTATTATATATTATATATATTTCAATCATTTGTAGACTAACAATAGCAACCATCCATTTCCCTGTTGGCAGTGTGCCTGGCAGAGTACTTTACATATATTATCTCATCTGACTCACACCACTGCGAAATGGGCACATTACCTACACACAGAAGAGGAGAGGGAAGCTCTGACAATTTAGTAATATTCCCAAGGTCACATAGCTAGAAAGCTAGCCTGGATCCGAAGAGGTCTTAAAGCACTAGATTATACTCTGCTAAGGAGAGCATGAGGTCGGAGATCATGTCTTTTGTTTTTGTGTGTCCAGACCTAGGTCTTAGAAGATGCCTAATAAACGTCAGTTGAATAAATGAATGGATGACCTTTTACTTTCTCCACTCGAAAAGCATGTGGCGACGTCATTTGGGAAACATCCAGGCCGCGAGGAGGCGCTGTGGCCATCTCGCGCAGCGGCGCCTGCTTGAGGACGCCTAGCTTCCTCCCGTCCGCTGGCTGGAGCTCAACCAATCGCTGCGCTCCGAGAGAGCCGGCGGTTGGGGGGCGGGGTCACGGGGCACGGCCCTG
>NW_007231875.1:218688-219819 GCF_000164805.1 Carlito syrichta | reverse complement strand
CGGGGCCATCGGCCCCATGGCGACAGCTCCAAGTCGGATCCTCCGAGTTAGGGAAGAGGAATCACTAGTGTCCGCTGCGGTCCCGGCCAGGCCTCTTTCTTCCCGGTGCTGGGGCCAAGTCCGCTCGCGGCCCAGCTGGCCCTCCGCAGCACGGCTTTCGGGCGCCTCCGTGAGGACGGACGATGACGAGACCATGAGTGCGGCGGGATAGGGGCAGGGGTCGGCATAGGGGCAGGGGTCGGGGAGCCCGGAGGAGGGAGAGGGGCCCTGACCTCACCTGCTCTCGCATCCCCGGACTAGCCAGGATGACTGCCCGAGTTAATCCCTCCGCCTTCTCAGGCCTCCTCTGTTTTTGTTAGCGTTTCTTGAATTTGGGACCATGACTTCCGGTCTCACTGGACCTCCGGGACCGCGGCACAAGAGCACGTTGCCCCGCCACCCAGTTGACCTCTGCCGGATGCTTTGGCAGACTCTCCACGCCGGGCTGGAAATATGAGTCGCAGTATTTTCAAGACACTTTTGTCCGCTTCATTATGGTATCCTAGGGATGACTTTGATGGGATATTCAGCTTCTTGTAATCAGCAAAGGATCTGCTGTGTTCCTGCCATCTTTGAGGGAGAGTGAGTGGATGACTGTTGTGGGTTTACACTAGTGAGTTGCTTGAGCTCACTATTCGTACGTTCAACAAACCTTTTTTGAGCCCTTGGTGCCAGGCAGGATGGGAGAGGTGGGGGGATGGGTAGGGCACAGTGGGACCGGACAGACTTGATCCTTGCCCTCTTGGAGCTTGAACTGATTTGGGAGATGCAGACAAGCGGGGTAAGCCAGCCCAGTGCCTGACACAGAGCAAGTGGTTATGTGTGTTGAATAAATGAATGGATTGACTTAACTGGGAATGTTTTGAATGTTTAGCAAGAGGCAGAGAGAGACCTTGTCCTGCGTTTGTAAGAGATAATATTAGTTGTGGACTCAAGTTTGATATGTTTTTAAAGACAACTTGGAAATCTGAATGGAGTGTTGAAGTTTAGGAAGAGCATTTACTTATAAAGAGAGAACTTGCTTTAAAAATGGGAAATAAAATGGAGAATTATTAGGGATTCTTCTGGGGTGCCTTTTTTTTTTTTTTTTTT
>NW_007231875.1:209769-218399 GCF_000164805.1 Carlito syrichta | reverse complement strand
GCTCAGGCAATCCACTCACCTCAGCCTCCCAAAGGTGAGGGATTACAGGCTGAGCCACCGAGCCCGGCTGGGGTGCCTTTTTAAACAACCACCTCTTAGAATTTCACCAAATTCCTGAGTATAATATAGGAATTTGCAGAAAGGGAAGCTCTTCTAATGAAATGCCAAGCTGATGGGAAAAAAACTGCAGGAAGCCCTCCCTAAGCCCAGGATTTGGACAGAAGCCATATATAACACCTATCTGCAGTGCGTTCTTTCCATTAGAAAGAGCACAGGCTTTGAAGTTGGGAGGCCTGGGTTCAAAATCTGTGGCTCTGTCACTTCTAATGGTCTTGGACAAGTTAACTAAATATCTCTGAGCCTCTGTGGCCTTAGACAAAATTCTGGGCTGATAATTCCTGCATCACGAGGATCAGACCATGACTAGTGTAAATTATCCAGCATAGTGCCTAGTGCTAAGCCAGATGACCAGGAGGGGAATCCTTGAGCTTCCCCAATTTTTTTCTTATGATGGTTCATCATAGTCTTATGTCCACAGAACTCTAAGATTCCTCCAAAGAGAACTAGAATCAAAGAGAGAGGGAGAATATCATCTTATCCTTGGTAAGATTTCATGTGTTCACTTTAGACCAGAGATAGCAATGATGCAGAAATACAGGGTCATAACAGCAAGATGTTTTAATTGAGGCTTTTGGGCAAGCTACTTAACTCTGTTAATGCCATCTACCTCAAAGGGTGGACATGAAGATTAGAGGAGATAGGGTATATATTAAGTGCTTAGCCTAAGACCTAGCATACAGTAAGTGCTCATACAGTAAATGAAATGGAGGTTTCATTATTTTGATAATTGTGAATGAGCTTTGATAATTGTTAATAATCATTTGATACCAAATGGCCATTAAAGTGACCCAATTTGTGTGTTTTTACATTACTTTGGTAGTGCCCTACTTCATTTCAGTTCTCTCCTCCCTTTTTTCCCCTCCTGCCATGGCTTGTACAGTGGTTTTTACAGAGAATTTTCAAGTCCTGTGGTATCCAGAGTATGTATAATGGTTTGTGTTATTTTCAGGAGCTTTTTACGCAATTGTGAGGTTATGGGTTTGGTTGGAGCTGAAATATTTTGAAAATGGTTTGGTCAGCAGATATGTAAAGTAGAGGTTTGCCCCATTGTTCGAAAAACCAAGTTCAGAATAGGATGAAACCATTATCTATCTATCTATCTAAAATCTAGAGCAGTTGAGTAATGGATTATGGATTTGGCTGTTTAAATTATGGTCATAGGAGGAAAGCAAAGCAAGGAGATTCACAGTGGGATTGTGTGTGGTAGGGAAAGGATGGTTGGCTGTGCTCCTGGAGAAATTTTGTAGAGCAGAGAAAGGCTTCCTTTCCTGAAATGTTAGGTGAGCCTCAGGCCCCCTTGTGAGAACACTACTGTACGTAGGTGCACAATTGTCAAAGAGTATAGCACATAAAATCAAGATTCTTCCCCCTTTCCCTAACAGGTGAATCTTTTGAAATTTCCTAGATTATTTCAGGGACCCAACTCTTGCGTAAAGCAAAGTACCCTCTTACATTGCTCTTCCTGGGCTGGATACTCAGTAAATTGTGCCGGGCTGCCTGGTAAGTGGAGAGCCCTGGCAAGTCATCTTTATTTGGTGGAAGAGGAGATACGGGGTTCTTTTAATGTTGCCTTGTGCTCTTCTGCAGATGTCATGTGGCCTGTGCTTTGGACCGTGGTACGTACCTATGCTCCCTATGTCACATTCCCTGTGGCCTTTGTGGTTGGGGCCGTGGGCTACCACCTGGAATGGTTCATCAGGGGAAAAGATCCCCAGCCTGTGGAGGAGGAAAAGAGCATCTCAGAACGCCGGGAGGATCGCAAGCTGAATGAGCTGCTAGGCAAGGACCATACCCAGGTGGTGAGCCTGAAGGACAAGCTGGAATTTGCCCCTAAAGCTGTCCTGAACAGAAACCGCCCAGAGAAGAATTAATGGAGGACACAGAGCCCTCTGGTCCGACTGTGGGCCGTGACTGGTCCTGCTGCCGTGTCAGTCCAGCTCCAGAACTCACCTCTGGCTGGTTTTGTTGCTTATTCTGGCTCCTCCCACACCACACAGCCACACACATACTGGTTGCTACTTGATGTCCAGGCAGACCCAGCAGCAGCTGAGAGCCCGTGAAGAGGAAGGCCCTGGAGGGTTCTGGCCTGCAGGCCACATCTGTTGTGTGGCAGCCACAGCTGCTCAGTCTTCCGAGCCTAAGAGTGCACTACCAGGAGGAGTGTTATGGAATGAACATTTGCTGTCAGCCTCCATGGCGTTGCCTTTAGGAGGGATACCTACATGTCTAGTTCCAGTTTGCACTGGGAAGAATTCAGAAATCTACTGGCTTCCTTTACTAGTTTGCCCTATCCTTTGTGCTCATTCTTACTGCAGTTCTGTCTTGTCAGCTCAGGAATGGGATTCCCCGGAGAAGGAAAGCATTTTTCTGTTCTGGGAAGCCCAGGCTATTCACTTTGGGGCAGGGAGGAACATGTGCCTGGTGAATTTGCCTGAAAACAATCATCCTCCATCCCCCATCACTGTATAGTGCAAAACATGATTAAAGTGGCATCTGAGAACCATATTGATCGAATCCTATCTTCCAGATGGTAACTGGCCTCTTTGCAGGAGTTGGGCAAGTAAGCAGGCATTCAGAGCAGGTGACATTTGTGTATAAGGACTCCAGTGGCCCTGGAGCCTTTGTTATGAGTGAGGTTGTACTGAATCTTGGGGGCACAGCTTCCTAAGAGCATTTTTTTTTTTTAAATTGTGGTAACAGTGATAACAGGAGGCTGTAGATTATCACACTGGTCTTAAATTTTTTTTTTTTAAATAAAATACAGATAACAAGAGGCTGTAGCATCTTCACCTCAAAACTGGAGTAGATCACACATATGCTTTATATATGCATATTAAAGAAGATTTGGTAGGGATTAAAAGAATGCCACCCATGCTATTCTAGCTTTTTAATACAACCAACTGTTAAAATGTTGTCTTTAATTCTCTGTATAGGTTTTTAAAATTATCATTACTGTACATTTAACTTTATATTTTTCTCACATTTTTTATAGTCATTTTCCATCTTATCACGTGGTCATCATATATATATATTTTTTGGGGTCAGAGTCTCACTATTGCCAAGGCTGGAGTGCAGTGGCATGTTCAGGGCCACTGCAACCTCGACTTGCTGGGCTCAGGTGATCCTCCTGCCTCAGCCTTCCAAGTAGCTGGAACTACAGGCATGTGCCACTGCACCTGGTAAATTTTTTGATTTATTGTAGAGATGAGGTCTTGTCAAGTTGCCCAGGCTGGTCTTGAACCCTGGGCTCAGGCAGTCTTCTCACCTCAGCCTCCCAAAGTGCTGGGATTACAGGTATAAGCCACCGTGTCTGGCCAGTCTCTTCTCCTCTTACTTCCTCCTTAACCCTTTCTAACCACTAATTGGTTTCCATTCCTATAATTTTGTTGTGGCTACTGCAGGCTCAACCTTCTGGGCTCACGTGATCCTTCTGCCTCAGTCTTCCAAGTAGCTGGAATAACAGGCACATGCCAACATGCCCAGCTAACTTTTTTTTTGATTTATTGTAGAGACAGGCTTGAACCACAGAGCCTGGCCCATAGTTTTTTTTAATAGTTACATAATTGCCCATCAAGTGGGAAAAGAGCATAAGTTTATTTTGAACAGTTTCCCTATTGCTATTTGAATTGTTTCTAAACTAGTTGTTTACTAGTTTAAATACTGCAATGACTATCTTAGATAAGGCTTTTCCTGCATTTTGGAGTCAATGATAGAAACAGTAAGTGGCATGCTGAATGAAGTAGAGTGAGCAGTTTTAAGGTCTCCATGCGTAATACTGAATGTCTTTCCTAAAGGGCTATAGGAGTTTATACTAGTTGTTACCGCTTGGGATGTTGCAGGTGAGGTGGTAAGGGGAGTGAGAGCAGAAAGCAGGAAGAGGCATCCACACTTGTCCCATGAAGCTGACTGATGTTTAGCCTGAGTGAGCAAAGGGCAGAAATGAGCATTCAATGAATAAATCTGCTTTTAAAAGGGGGAGGGCCTTGGACCCGTTTCTTATCTCAGACTCTCTCTACCGAGACCTGAGGTGTTGGCAGGTGGGTGAGAGTGGAATTCCTGAACAGGTGGGAGATGCCAGCTGTGCAGTGGGAGATGCTGGGAGGACCTGGAAGCGGGTGGCCTGAGAGGAAGGAGCAGGTCCAGTCCGTGGCTTCCCTTCCGTGTGGCTGAGGCCTAGCCAGTAGGAATGGTGAAAAAGAGCTGCTGTTGCTTCCCAGGGAGCGAATCTGATGGAGAGTTTGGGTAAAGACTGTCAGCTTTCTGGTTCTGAAAGGATCTGCCAAGCTCGGCTTCTGTTTACAGCGCTGCCTGGTGGACGTACCTCATTGGCAGCCTAGTGCGCCGCCTTGTGGCAGTCGTTAGCATTACCAAGCCTGGGATCGCTTGCTTTTCTGGGCTAAAGCAGGAGTAGCGAACCCTGCCACTTACAGGGGTCAGTCAGGTGACAAATGATCAGCCAGGCTGGCCGGGCAGGCCGTTACAAAGCACAGACCTGCCAAAAGGGGGCAGTGGTGATTCAGCTTCTACTCACCCAGTGGGACCCGATTTTTGTCTAAAAGATGCTAGAAATTCAGGTTGTATTTGTGCTTAACCTGATTTTTTCAATGTTGATAGTTAATTTTTAAAATTCTAAGCTTGCTAACATACCTTGGGGCTAATTTGACCCAGTGGCTGCTAATTGGTGACTCCTTACACTGGCCCTCCCTCTAACAGTAACTGAGAGGCATGCATTTTTTAGCAATCTAACAACTTGTGACAAATATTCATTAGAGCCCAGAATTGGTTTCCTTCAAAAACACTTTTGGGCATCTTGCACATATGGAGTTTGATATCCACCTAGGAAAACCATTTGAGGATGGAAAGCCTACAAAAACAATACCCCCAAAATTTTCCCACAGATATTTTTAGATTTTCAGATATTTTAGGATAACCCTGTCCCCGCTGATGTGCCTCCCTCAGTGCCTGGTTGGGAAAGCCCTATCTTTGGAAATTAGAATTGTTCTTACTTTGTGCCCTCTCAAATAATTTTATTTCCTAGGGCACTGATTTTCTGCTTCCAGCAAGTCTATTAATAGTCTCGGCTTGATCTTTCTTTCCCACAGGCTGGCTGAGATCTGCTGCTGCCACCACTGTGGTAGCTGCAAGGTGCATGTGCTCTTGCCTCTGCTCAGGTGTCGCTAAGTAGCAGAGTTTATGTGGTTGTGGGCAGACAGGTCAGGGTTGCTGGAATGAGCCAGGGCACAGACTGGTTTTCTTCCATGCTTGCTGATTCACCTTGGAGGCATGTGACTCTTTTTGACTGGCCTAACAGTCACAGTTCATGAAACACATTAGTAAGTGAATGTGCTTGGGGCTTTTTGCTTGCCCCCTCCCCCTGTCCCATCTGGCTCCGTGATGGTGGTGGCTTTAGAGCAGGGTTATCCTGTCCAAACATGGCAGGAATCACTTCTCTCTCCCTGCAGCGACTTTGTGTCTGGTGCTTTTCCACTCCCCAGACCCTTTCCTGTGCCTGTTGCTGTGTTAGCACAAGTCAGCTGGGTAGCTGCCAGGACAAGCCTGCCAGGGAGCCTTTTGACTCTTGTCAGCTTCTCAGGGCCCCAGGCTGGTGGACTGTTGAGCATCATGGAATTAGCCTCACCAGAGTCTGGGTTGGGAACCAGGCAGCGAGAATGGAAAAGCTTCTGTCTTGCCTCACTTTGTCTTTCCATTTTGGTGTGGGCGCCTACATACTTGCAGGGTGGGGAGCCAGGACAATGTCATAGAATAAAAATAAAGTGGATTCTAGAGTCTGACAGACTTGAGTTATGAAGGCTGTCTTAACCATTAACCGAATGACCTTGGGCAAGTCACGTAGCCTTTCTCAATATCTTCATCCATAAAAAAGGGGTGAGAACTTGTGCTGAGTTGTTGGGATAAGGTAATGTGCGTAAAGTTCTTAGCATCATTTGTGGCAACCAGCAGGAGCTTAATAAATGTTAGCAGCTTTAATTTTATTGCTGGAAGAATCTATGCTTTCTACAGTAGTTGCCTGTATCCTTGTGAGCCTGATGAGGTAGGGAGCTGGAGGAGAGAGCAACTTTAACTGAGGGACTCTCACAGCCTTGGTGGTTGAGGGACTCATCTGGTTTCTCTCTCTCTCCACACTGTCAGCAGTGCTTTGAAAACATGCATGTGCTTGACGTTGTGGCCCACTAAGACTTCTCTTTGATTTTGCTTTTTTTTTTTTTTGAGTTGGAGTCTCACTGTCACCTGGACTAGAGTGCAGTGGCATACTCACGGCCACTGCAGCCTTGACCTGCTGGGCTCAGGCAATCTTCCTGCCTCAGCCTTCCCAGTAGCTGAAACTCCAGGCACATGCCACCACACCCAGCTAATTTTAAAAAATTTATTTATTGTAGAGATGTGGTCTTGCCAAGCTGCCCGGGCTGATCTCGACCCCATGGACTCAGGCAATCCTCTCACCTCAGCCTCCCAAAGTGCTGGGATTGCAGACATGAGCCACTGTGCCCGGCTAAGACCTCCCTTTGATCTATTTGGGGTGGCAGCCCGTCTGAATAACAAAATAGAAATACATGTCCTCTTATTCCTTTCCTTACACAGTCTGTTTTATAGTATTTGCTAAATGAAGTCTTTGGGGGAATCCATTTGAAAAGCAAGAACTAATTAGTAATTGGTGTATCAGTTTTTATCCTGCTCCAACAGTGCCTTTGGTGTACTGAACAGTTTATTCTTTTTGAATTAAATTTGTTAACATTAATTATCTGTTAATCAAATGCTTTTTACATAATACAGAAGTAAACCCTGGCTTTGTTTTTTGGTCAAAGATGCCAAATGGGCCCTCCTAATTATTGAGATTTTTCAAGTCTTCACGAGGATCCCAGCAAAGGTGACTTTTCTGTCTAGGACCTGGAGACTAGCATCCTTTGTGTCCTTATGCCCTCTCTCCCTGCCCCTATTCTGCTGCTTCCAACTCCAGCTCCACTGCCCTTTTCTACTCGCTGCTGAGCCTGAGCTGCCAAGTGCGGGTGAAGCAGTTTGTGTGACCACATTGCCTGGCCCTCTCCTTTTATGGGTTCTGGATGCAACATAGTCTTGCTACTTTAAAGTGATTTTTTTTTAAAGTCAGAGTCTCTGTCATTCAGGCTGGGGTGCAGGGGCACGCTCACGGCCACCACAGCCTCGACCTGCTGGGCTCAGGTGATCCTTCCGCCTCAGCCTTCCAAGTAGTGGAACTACAAGGCATGCGCCATCATGCCCGGCTAATTTTATTTTTATTTTTTATTGTGGAGATGAGTCTTGCCGAGTTGCCCAGGCTGGTCTCAAACCCCTGAGCTCAGGCAATCCTCTCACCTCCCAAGGTGTTGGGATTACAAGCTTGAGCTGGCTGTTTATTTATTTAGTCTTTTTTTTCCTTTTTTTTTTTTGAGTTGGAGTCTTACTCTATTGTCTACACTGGAGGGCAGTGGCACAATTATGGCTCACCACAGCCTCAAACTCCTGGGCTCAGGTGATCCTTCTGCCTCAGCTGAAACTGAGTAGCTGGGACTATAGGCACATGCTAACACAGTTGGCTAATTTTTAAATTTTTTTTGGAGAGACAAGGTCTTGTCATGTTGCCCAGGGTGGTCTTGAACTCCTGGGCTAGGCAATTCTCCCACCTCTGCCTCCCAAAGTGCTGGGATTATAGGGTTGAGCCACCATGCCCCACCCTATTTATTTTTTTTGAGTTGGAATCTCACTCTGTCATCCAGGCTGGAGTGCAGTGGCATGCTCATGGCCACCGCAGCTTTGGCCTTCTGGGCTCAGGCAATCCTTCTGCCTGGTGATTTTTTTAAACCAAGTTCCTTAAACCTCCCAGCCCATCCCTGCACCCAGCCCTTTATTGCTTGCTCGGACTCCACCAACGCAGTGGTGAAGCTATTTTGGCTCAAAGCCTTTGTAACTGCAAATCTCATCTTGTCTTGGTCCTAGTCATATTCTAGCTCTTTGCAGTTCTGGATGCTCTGTTCATGGAATCATCCTTGACATCACTACCATCTCCATTTCCTTTGCTGTCTCTCTCCCCTGCCTCTGCGCCTTCCTGTTCTCCTAAATGTGGGTTTTTTCCAGCTTTGTTCTTGCCTCTGTTTTCTTGCTGGACAGTCTTCACCTCATCTATGACTTCACCCACCGCCAGTATCTACCTTAATGACTCTCAAAGTATATCTCTAGTTCTGAATTTCCCCCTAAACTCCAGATTATCCAAAACAACTTCTGTCTCTGTCTAGATTTATAGTATGGTGGTCAAAGTGTTGGCCTAGGTTTGAAGCTTAACTCTGATCTAGTTGTGTGACTAGAACAATTCCTTAACTTTTCTAAGCATCGTCTGTAAAATGGGGGCTAGTTCTGACTACGTTGCAGAGTTGTGAAGATCGAGATACTGTTCATAAAACCCTAGTACAGTGTCTGGCATAGAGTCCATATCCTCCGTCCTGTTGCTCAAGTCGTTTTTGATCTCCCTCGTGGATTCC
>NW_007231875.1:185182-209749 GCF_000164805.1 Carlito syrichta | reverse complement strand
CCCCCCCACCTTCTTGTGAATTCCAGTACCCACCTGTGGTGACCCACTTCTCCATCTGGAATCCACCCTCTGATTTCCATCTCACTCCCCGGCTTTAGGTCCTCCTCATCTCTCATGTAAGCTGTTGGTGGCTTCTTGAAAATTCTCTTCATTTCTGCCAGTATTTTCTCTATAAAATGCATGTCTATCTGACGAGATTACTCCTTGTTAAAGACCTTCCTGGCACTTGACCTACAGGAAGAAGACTAAAGCCCCTTGCGTGCCATGCAAGGTCCTTCACCATCCTGCCCCACCCTACCTCCTTAGTGTCATCTCCCATCACTCCTCATGCCGACCGAGTGTTTGCCACTTCTTGTATGTCATGCACATTCAGACCTTGATGTCTCCGTGTGTGCCCTACGCATCATGCCTCCCTGGCTTTTGCCCCACTGACTATGGGTGAACTCCTAGTTACACCTGCTTCCTTGGGCAAAGATTGTCATTCCCACTCTGCTTCTCTAGCTCTGTGTTCATTCTTCCACTGTAAGAGTGTTGTAAGGCCCTGGGATTGGCATGTGCCTGTGTCCTCCTAGACTGTGAGTTCCTCAAGGGCAGGGCCCAGTTCTTTTTTTTTTTGAGTTGGAGTCTCACTCTGTCACCCAGACTGGAGTGCAGTGGCCACTCCCGGCCACCACAGCCTCAACCTGCTGGGCTCCAGCGATCCTTCCGCCTCAACCTTCCAAGTGGCTTGAATTACAGGCATGCGCTACCATGCCTGGCTGATTTTTTGATTTATTGTAGAGATGAGGTCTCGCTGCCCAGGCGGGTCTCAAACCCGTGGGCTCAGGCAATCCACTCACCTCAGCCTCCCAAAGGTGCGGGATTACAGGCTGAGCCACCGAGCCCGGCTGGGGCCCAGTTCTTACCTCTCTGCCCCTTGTAGAGTGCCTCGTACATGGTCATTGTCAATAAATGCTGAATGAATAAAGAGGCCCTTGAGTGTGATTCTGGGACAGAGCAGGTGCTGGGCTGGGTGTGGAGACGGGCCTCTGAAGGACAGGGAGCCAGGCTACAGGTGTGTGCTGGGAGATGCCCGCAGCTCAGCACTAACGGCAGCTGTGCTCTGCTAGAGCTCTGCCTTCCCCAAGGCTGGTAGTAAACTAAACCAGAAGAAATGCTGGCTGAACTTTCCCAGGGGAAGCGAGGCTTGGGCAGAGGGCTGCATTTCCCCACTGGGTCGGACGTGGACCAGCATAGTCCATGATGAATCTGACCCTGATGACTCCGTAGTGGGGAACAATGTCCTCAGGAAAGCATTCAGGAAACCCTTCGTGTAGTAGTGATCAAAGCTCTGCAGCAGTTCAGCAGGCTGAGTGGGAAAACTCCAAGGAATCCAGCAAGGTCCTGGGTCTGAGCCCAGGGAACCACTTAATGCATGTACCAGGTGGAGCTCTTCATCAGCAGACCCCTGGCCAAACCCCTGGGATGAGGAAATCCTGGGAAGGGGTGGGAATGGCTGTCAGGGGAGTCTGTGGGAGCCTCTGCTTCTGGAGTGTTTCCGTTTTGCCTGCCTTTTCCCCTTCACACCTTCACCCTGGCTGAGCGCCTGAGAGGGTGGAGCAGGCTGGCAGGTGAGGCTGGGAAGCCTTGAAAATTAGAGATGGGGCAGACTCTGGTTTCCCCACTTCATCAAGAAGCTGACGGTTATCCACTTGTCCCTCATCCCAGAGGAGTTCCGCTGGAAGAGAGAAGAGCATTGGTTCTCCATATGCTGACAAAGGGGCTCTGGCCTGGAGTGGGAAGTGGCTCACCCAAGATAATAGGATTCTTGGCAGAGCTGGTCCTGCAACTGCCCATGCCCCCTCCCTTTCCCAGCTTGCATCTTGTCATCACACCAAACCAAGGCCAGCTCCAGCCTGCAGACTGGTTAACTGAACGAGGGGAAACATCCTTGAGCGCCTGCTGGTCACGGGCACAGCCACAGCCCCTCTGCCTGGCAGTCTATGTGACTTACCTCTGAGAAGGCTGAGCTTGCCTTTCCTGCCTCCTTCCCCGTTTTATTTTCCCAGCACACAGACCAAAGAGCAGCTCTTGGGGTAGCTCTGCCCCTTTGATCCTCTCCAAGCTGTTTTCCCCACGTGCGGGAGGGTAGGAGGTCAGTCTTTCCCACAGGTGGGAGTCCTGTGTGTTTATAGTTTGGTAGATTGATGACAAGGTGGATAGTTCTGCTGCTGTTGTCCCCAAAGCCCTGTCCTTGGCTGACTCTTGCCTCACTGACATATGCAGGGGCCTTGATGGGCTCAGATCCCAGCTCCCCTCCAACTCCCCCCAAAACTCTGCTCGGGAGTTAGACTGTGTGCATTCAAAGCCCAGCACTGACATTTTCAGCTGCGTGTCCTTTGGCAAGCTACCTAACTTCTCAGTGTCTCAATCTCATTGTCAAATGCACCTAATAGACCTCTGATCTTACAGGGTTATTGTGAGGAATAAAACAAATCAAAGCATCTGGAACATTGCTCACATAGAGTTAGCAATGAGGAAAAGTTGGCTATTGTAATCAGTGGTATTTTTTTCCATTCCACACCTTTAGCTACACCCCAAGACCCTGGTTTCTCTCTGGGCTCTTAGAGAGGGTACCCGGGTGTAGTGGGGAGACTGAGACCTACAGTACTGCTGCGGCAGGGGCCTGAGAAATAGTGAGGGCACCCTGGTCCTCAGCCTGTTGATTCTGCCATTTGGGGCTTCCCTACCCTTGTTTCACTGCCCTCCACTCTACAGTCCTCCCCTGCGCTATCTTGGTGTCTTGCAGCATTCCCCCATCACCCCCACAACCCTGCCTCGGTTGGCTCACTGATAGGCAGATAGAGATTTCTGGAGGAGGCTGTGGAAGCTGAGTAGCTGAAGGATGGGACTGAGCTGAAGGAACCCTGCATGGGTTACAGTGGCGCTTGGAGCTCTGTCCCACTGTGAGGCTCAGCTGGGAATGTGTGAGAAGAAAGTTCCCCAAGACAAGACGGGGGAGGTGTCTTAGCTTGCGAGGGCTGCCATAACAAAACACCACAACAGAAATTTATTTACTCACAGTTCTGGAGGCTAGAAGTCCAAGATCAAAGTGGCAGCAGGGCTGGTTTGCTCTGAGGCCACTCTCCCTGGCTTGCAGATGGCCGCCCTCTCGCTGCCTCTGCACATGGTCGTCCCTTCATGCACGTGCGCCCCTGGTGTCTCCCTTTGTGTCCAGGTTTCTTCTTAAGAAAAACTCCAATCGGATGAGAATAGGGCCCACCCTAATGGCCTCATAGGGTTATTGTGAGGTTAATCATGTCTTTAAAAGCCTACCTCCACATGCAGTCACATTATGAGGTACTGGGACCTGGGATTTCAACATATGAATTTTGAGGGGACACGATTCGATTCAGCCCCCAATAGGGGGATAGGTGGCAGCAGCGCAGGAAACCCTTGCAGAGGAGGGTGGCCACAGCCAGAGCCTCTGACACGGAGATGCTCACCCTAGGAGAGCAGGGGCCCCGCTGGTCCCTGGCTACTTGCTTAGCCCTGGGGTGAAACTGGCTGGCTCCTCCTCCTTCCCTCCTGCTCAAGGCCTCAGGGTGGGAACTAAATGCCTGAGGCCAAAAGACTGTGAGCTGATTATCTCTGTGGTCTCTGGGGTGAAGGAACAGTCAGCTGGCCCCAGGCACTGTCCGGTCTTTCCCTTGCCTTATCAGAGTCTTCGCTTCCGCTCCTAGGCTGTGACCCAGGCTCTCCTGTGGGGGTGCACTGACTTTGAGAGGTGTAACACTACTTACTGCCTTTGTTTTAGCTGCAACTCTCTGTGGACCCCACCTGGTAGGGAGTGGTAGAAACAACACTGAAAATCCAAACATGGCTTCTATTATTTTTTCCAGATTTACCTACCTGATTGGGTTGGTTCCGGCTGATACGCTAATGAAGACTTCACCCTCTGAGCACGTGTGTTTTCTGATAAAAGCTGAGGGCAGGATGGGGAAGTGGCTCAGAAGCTTGCTGGGAGTCAGAACTGGCCACAGATGGCAAGGGAGCACCTTACCTGACCCCGGAGCCCACCTCCTATCACTCTCATGCGGCCCCCATGAGGTGGGCTTCTGGTGGTGTACTGCCCTCATCCAGCTTTCTGAGTCTCCCTCTGGGGTCAGCTGCCCTGGGTCCCATGTGGTCTCTTGTTCCTCCAGGGCCCAGGAGCCAGCATTGGAAGGGCAGGAAGGGTGGATGCTTTGGACTCATCCAGTTCCATGAGTCCCAGGATTGCAGAGGTTCCCTGCTTCTTGGAAATGGGCTAGAGAGCAGCCACCCTCCTCCTGTGGGCCTCATTAGGCTTGGGAACAGAGGCAGGCGAATCTCAGAAAGGAGAAGGAAGACTATGCACTCACTGAGCTCAAATAGGCTAAGTGTTGGGCTAGATGCTTCATGAGATGGCATTTAATTTTCTCAAGCCTTGCAAGGCAGGGTTTTTTTCCTCCATTAAAAAAAAAAAGCTTTTTTTTTGAGATGGGGTCTTGCTATGTTGCCCTGGCTGGTCTTAAAACTCCTGACCTTAACTGATCCTCCTGCCTAGGCCTACCAAAGCATTGCGATTACAAGTGTGAGTCACCACACCCTGCCATGTTTCCTCCATTTTGTAGGTGAGGAAACTGCATCTCAGAGGCTAAGAAACTGAATAACACGTTGAACAGATGGTCATGCTGGGAGTGAAGCCTAGATCTGCTGGCTTTGGAGCTCTTGTCTACCCCAGTGAAGCTGGCTGCCCCTCCCAACTTCACTGTGCCCTTGGTCTTCCTTCTCCTTGGACGTGGAGGGTGGGAAAATCGATGAGGGCTATATCCCCCCCCCCCCCCCCCCCCGCTTCCTTCCATCTCCAGAAACCTCTTTGTTCTCCCTGATTCCTGCCCACTTTGGGCTGGGGGCTCCAGACTGACTGGGCCACAGCTCTCAGACCTCCTGTGGCTAGGAGGGAATGAATGGGTTGTCACCTCTTGACCTGCAACCCCCCTCCCCTAACTCTGGGGACCACAATGGCCTGAGTCTGATTCAATGCCTGTTTTGTTGAAAGTAGAGAACAATACTCAAAGACAGACTGCTGGTAGGGCTGGGTGCAGCCACCTGCCCCCTCGGGGTTGCTTTTCCAGTGCCAGGAAGTTGGGGGAAAACTTTCAACCCCTGGGATATGAGGCAGGAGTCCTGAGAGTCAGTGTGAGAGGAGGGGGCAAATGGTATCCTCCCCACTCCCCAAATCTAAACCCATCTCTGGATGCCACAGCTGTGGGTGGTATTACCTGTCTCCTTCTAGACTGTGGGAAGTATGACTTGGCCTCTTTTTAGCTGTGGCCCCTAGGCCAAGTGACTTAACACCTCTGTGTCCTAGTCTTTAAAATGGAATTTACTACTTAACCTGCCAAGTAATTGAGAGGAAAGCTCTTAACACAGTGCCTCATTCCATAGAAGACATCAGCCCCCTCTCTTGCCCTGCTTTCCTGCTGTTGCTAAGTGGTCTTGACTCCTGGACCAGCTTCTGCTGGGAGCCAAGGTGCAGTGGGAGACAGCCTGGGAGAGCCTGTCCTGGGTCCAGCAGGAGCTGGAAGATAACAGAGGCCTCTCTGCTTCCCTAGCTCTCTTGCTTCCTTTGATTTTTGCAACACAGAGGACGCCAAAGGAATTGTATTATTGATTCCGGGAAGATAAAGTTGAAGGGAGACTTAATAAGCATTTGTGAATCCATTGAAGGTTATCATTCAGCGCAGAGTGACAAACAGACACCAGGAAACGTATTTATTGGGCAGCAGAAACAGCAGAGGTATGTGAGTAGACGTGAGAAAGCCTTTCCCGGCAGAAGGCCTGGGATCCTGGAAGGGGGCCGGTGAGACTGAGGAAGGCCATGGAGTCTTTAAAAATAGTCATTTTGTTCTGACTGGGTTTGGGTGGGGTCTGGCCAAGAGGTGGAGGGACTGGTCCAAGGCCAGCAAGGAATTCACCCTTGAGTCAGAAGTCAGGTGAGACTGGTAGGGTCCTTAGCGAACAGTTGAATATTGTAGGGGAGGCTGGGCCAGGGGGTAGACAAGGAGTAACCTCTGCCCCGGCCCCCAGTTTTGCCTTGCTGTATTTTCGGAGACAGCACAGGAAGTGGGCCTTCACAATGTCAGGATACAGGAAGCTATCGGACTATTGAAGGCCACTTCCTGTGAGTTGGTCATTCACATACATTTGTCACCGGCTATCAGGCCTGTTGGGGCCTGCCATTGTCTGGAGGGTCTGCAAAAGACTGGGGGCCGCCAGCAGAGACTTTGGGCAGAGAATGCACTATTGTGCTGCACTGGCAGAACCCCATGGGGTGGGGAGGAAAGTGGTGGGTAAGAAAGGGGACGCCTGCCTCTCATTGTCATTGTCTCACAATGGGGCTGGGGGCTGGGGTCCTGTCCTGCTCATGGGAGCCTGAACTTTTCTGGAAGAAGGGTCGGCTGCACAGGAGGCCATCTTCAGAGATGGTACCAACCACACAGAGCAGGAAAGGCGCTCCAGCATATTGTTAGCAGTGGTGGGTTTTCTAAGTCTCTACCAAAAGCCAGTGTGATATAGCGTGGGCTTGGGGTCAGGCAGACCTAGATTTTGAGGTCATCCTCCATCACACAACTGTGTGACTTTGGGCATGTCACCGCAGCCCTCTGAGCTTTAGTCCTGCTCCTGTAAAACAAGGATAGTCACAGTTCTCTCCCAGGGATCACTGTCACTTGAAATAATCTGTTAAAGGTTTTAACTTGGTACCTGGCACATATTAGATGCCTAAGAAATGTTAGTTCCTCCCCCACCCTCATCTCCTTCCCTTCCAGCTCACTTCTGACCCCACCGTCTGGACTGCCAGTGAGCCAGCAAATCAGTGTGTGTAGGGGTATGAAGAGGTATTTTAATATCAGCCCAAACAAAGCATTAGTCTGCCTTTCTTTATGCCAAGAAAATCAAATCAACTGTTAATTATGTGCACTAATGGATGGCACAGTCGCAGATAATTTTTCTTCGGTCATGTGCCTTTGGCCTTATGTGTGGATCTGGGTGTGTCTGATTTCTAGAAGTTCACATCAAGCTAAATAATGTCATTGGAACAGGGCAGACCTAGCTCAGGAAGAGGCGAATTGGAGAACTGGAGCAGCCCACGGCTTTGCCCTGCTCAGGTCTGTGACCTATCAGTGCCAGGAAGGGCCACTCTGTTTCTCAGCTGTCTGACAGGTGAAAAGCCACAGACTTTGGAGGAAGGTACTTGGGTTCAGATCTTGACTCTGGCTCTAACTAATGGTGTGATGGGGCAAGTTATCTGACTTCTTTGAGTCTCAGTCTCTTTACTCAGAAGGTGGGGAAAATGATATTTATTTGCAGGGTCTTTGTGAGGTTGAAATAAGGTAATGCGCATGCTCTTCACCTGGACATGTTTTCTTTCCTTTTCTTCCCCTTCCCCTCTCATCTCTGTCACTTCAGCCCTATCCTGAAGAGAGAGAGCCCCTTCTGATTGTTCCTGGTGCACAGATATGGTTGATATGGTTAAGTATTTGGATGTCAGAGGGTTCTACTGCCCCACAGCATGGAAGAGCTGGGACTGGACTGTTCAGTATGGTGGCCACTAGCTACATGTGACTATTAAAAGTAAAATGGGCCTGGTGTGAAGGCTCACTCCTGTAATCCCCACACTTTGGGAGGCTGAGGTGGGAGGCTTGTGGGAGGGAGGCCAGGAGTTTGAGACCAGCCTGAACAATACAGCAAGACCCCATATCTACAGAAAATACAAAAAGTAGCCATGTGTGGTGGCATGTGCCAGTAGTCCCAGCTACTTGGGAGGCTGAGGCAAGAGGATCATTTGAGCCCAGAAGGTCAGGGGTGTGGTGATCCATGATTGCACTACTGCATTCCATCCTGGGCAACAGAGTGAGATCCTATCCCATTAAAAAAAAAAAAAGAAGGTCAGGCGTGGTGGCTCAAGCCTGTAATCCAAGCACTTTGGGAGGCCGAGGGAGGCCGAGGAGAGGATTGCCTGAGCCCAGGGCTTTGAGACCAGCCTGGGCAACTTGGTGAGAACTTTCCTCTAAAAACAAACAAACAAACAAAAGAATGAAATGAAAAATTTATCTCCTCACTAGCTGCTTTTCAAGTGATTATCACATGTGGCTAGTGGCTAGTGTACTGGACAGTGCAGGCAGATTGTTTCCATCATCACAGAATGTTCTATTGCATAGTGCTGAGCTAGAGGATGCCATATGGCCACAGAACCTGATAAGCAGAAGAAAACAGATTCATGAGGGCAGGGGTTTGCGTGACTGAAAACCAAGTTGGATAGGAATGTCTACTGTTTGGAGTGTCTGTGGGTTTTGGGCTCTCCACATGGATTCTCTTCCTCCATTGATGGAGTTCATTCAGAGCATACATGGTCTGACACTCAAATGCCAGGGACCCCAGTGACTGGACTGAGAAAGCTCCCAAGTAGGCCCTGTGCTCCTGGGAAGGGTCCTCTCCAGGCCTTACTGATGACACAGTTCGCCTTGTGTCCATGGGCCCATGCAGGTGTGCATTGTGAGCACTTCGGCCTAGGGAAGCCACAACCTCGTAAGACTCTATCCCAAAGCCTGCTGCTTTGCTCTCTTCCCTCTGTCTCCCTTCCTTGGCTGCCATGGACATTCACATTTGATGACACAGGCCACCAGGCTCTGGAATTAGATTTGTTTCCGGCTGCACATGGTGGCTCATACCTGTAATTCCAGCATTTTGGAAGACCAAGGTGGGAGCATCACCTGAGCCCAGGAGTTTGAGACCAGCCTGGGCGACAAAGCAAGATCTCATCTCTCCAAAAAAAAGAAAATTAGCCAAGTGTGGTGGTGGTGTATGCCTGTAGTCCCAGCTACTGGGAAGACTGAGGTGGAAGGATTGCTGGAGCCCAGGAGGTTGAGACTATGGTGAGGCGTGATTGTGCCACTGCACTCCAGCCTGGGTGACAAGAGTGAGACTCCAACTCTGTCTGGAAACAAAAAAAATTTTTTTGGTTTTGTTTTCAGCAGCCTAGTGTGCATGAGTCCGGGGTACTCCTGGACCAAAGCCATCTAACCTCAGCTGCACTTTCCCCGTTTATACAGCTTATAAGGCCTGCTTTGCATCTTGACACTCTGACTAGCCTTGTCAGCGTCCCCCTCTGCTCCCCCTGAGGAGCTGGGCTGAGTGTCTGTGTTCCCAAGCTCTGGACTGGGCTCCTCCTAAACACACCCATCTCCTGAAACTCCACTTTAAGATCTGCCTGCTCTGAACATCAAACCGGCCTCAAGACATCAGTGTTGGGCTAGGTGTTGCCTTTGGAGCAGCTCACCCTCCCTACCCCCATCCCAGGGTCCTGTTCTCTCCTATCAGTTTGCACCCACAGTGGAGTCCCAGCATGCCTGACACCTGAGGTGTTGTACAGGGTTAGAAGGTCCTGTGGGCTTGCCTGCCTTGGGCAGGCTCACAGACAGTCACAGCAGTTGGAGCTCAGAGGACTTTGGCAGGGACCAGGGTTAGGAGCCCATCTGGGATCACATGTGAGGTCAAGTTGTTCTCAGAGTTGGGGGAGATCAGTGTCTGTATCCCAGAGTATCATCTGCCTCCAGTGCTTGTCTCATAGTTGTAGACCCCGAGGCAAAGAAAAATGTTGATGGTTTTTGTGCCAATGAGAGATGAGAGGCTGACTCAAGGCCACACTGGGGGTCTGAGGAGCAACCGAGCATCCTGTTGCTTCTGTTAGCCAGAGGTCTCCCTGCCTTTTTCTCCACCCAGGCCCAGGTCACTCTCTTGCTACTTAGCATAGAACAAGCTGTTCTCTCATCGCCCATCTGACCTCTCCCCTTTCCCTCCCTGCTTGTGTGCAGTTGTAGTCAGAGGTAGTCCCAGGCATCAGAAGGCTTCCAAAGACACTAGCAAGTGCCTCTACCACCCATTCCCGCCTGTGTCTCACCCGACTGCCAGGAGAGGGGTGGAAATATCCGGGGAGGGGTCTCAATCCCAGAAACAAACAATGTCACTGCCCATGCCATTGTTGGGAGAATGGCCAAGGGACAGCCCAACGGGTACCCCTCCCCTGCTCCCCTGGGCTTTGCTTTTCCTTGGCACTGCTACTCTTTGTCCTTCCTATCTTGGGAAGGATGGGAAAGGGTGTGTGGGGGCTGGACAGGGCCTTAGGCAAGTGACCAAAATCCTGCTTATTTAGGAGAAAAGGAGACCTTACTTGTTCAGAGAGCAGCTTTGGTGACAGACACGAAGGTCCCCAGTACTATCTGCCTCTCCCCTCTGCATTTCTCTCTGAGGTGGCTCCAACCTCTTACTGCGGACCTGTTTCTTCCATGTGGAGGAAAGCTGGGCCACAGATGGCTCCTAAGTCTTATATGTTACGAGGTCTGTCACAGGAGAAGGCTGACTTTGATCCCTGGTTTCTAAATCCAAAAATTCCAAAGAAGGTATACACTGGCCTGGGTACCTGTCCCTGACTAAATAATAGTGCCTGGAAAGAAGAAATGTTAGGTAAGAACATGGCAGCTTCTGCAGTGGCCTGTGGATGGGGCAACAGCTCCCAGAGAAGGCATATGGCTCCTTAGATGACATTACAAGGGGGAACAGGTGTGACAGTGCCTCCTGGGCTGGGCAGGAGTTTGCAGTGGTGGACTCAGCCCTCTCTGCTGTGGTGATTCTTTAGTGCACTGAGGATGAGGATGGCTAACAGGATTCCTAAGATTTTGGACTGGAAATGGGTGTTAAAGGTGGCCATGTAGCCTGAATGTAGGCAGAGATGTCCAGGCTTGGCACTAGCCCCACCTCTGCAAGTGACTTGACCTTTCTGAGCCTGATCTTCATCTCTAAAAGTACATGGATACAAATGAAATCATGGTTACAAATAAAATCATACTGTGGTTACAAATGAAATCATACTGGCCTTAATGCCCTACATTTTCTTTTCTTTTTTTTTTAATAAGACAATCTAATTTGATTGATTGATTGAGTCAGAGTCTCACTCTGTCACCCAGACTGGAGTGCAGTGGCAAACTCATGGCTACTGCAGCCTCGACCTGCTGAGTTTAGGAACTACAGGTGTGCACCACCACGCCCAGTTAACCTTTTGATTTTTTTTTTGAGTTGGAGTCTCACTCTGTTGCCCAGACTGGAGTGCAGTGGCCGCTCCCGGCCACCGCAGCCTTGACCTGCTGGGCTCTGGCGATCCTTCCGCCTCAGCCTTCCAAGTAGCCAGAATTACAGGCATGCACTACCACGCCCGGCTGATTTTTTGATTTATTGTAGAGATGAGGTCTTGCTGCCCAGGCGGGTCTCGAACCTGCAGGCTTAGGCAATCCACTCACCTCAGCCTCCCAAAGGCATGGGATTACAGGCTGAGCCACTGAGCCCGGCAACTTTTTGATTTTTTTAGTGTAGAGATGAGATCTCGCCAAGTTGCCCAGGCTGGTCTCAAACCCCAGAGCTCAGGCAATCCTCTCACCTCTGTCTCCCAAAGTGTTGGGATTACAGATGTGAGTCACTGCACCTGGCCACCAAAGGGAACAACTTGAGACAGGAGAGTCTGGCAAGGGTGAGGAGGATGTATTATTTCTCTACTGCTGCTGAAACCAATTACCACAAACTCAGTGACCTGAAACAACACAAATTTATTCTCTTCTACTTCCGGAGGTCAGAAGTTGGAAATGGATCTCATTGGGCTAAAATTCAAAGCATCTGCATATGTTGGGATAATAAAAACCTAGCGGGGATAGAGGGTAAAATAATAAACCGTAAAGACAGGATGGGGAGAGCTAGTTTAAAGATAGAGAATCTCAAAAGCAACCTTGGGAATAGGGACAGGGACTCAGCCAGGGGACAGGAGGAGAGGGCTAGGCTGACATCACTTGGGGATGTCTGAGAGCTTCCCGAGAGATGTTCTCCCCAGTGAGGTGTTCTGGGTTCTGAGGGCCAAGCCTAACTGTCACTCAGCCCCAGCCCTTGTTCTCTGGGAAGAAGACTCAGAGAACCTTCTGTTTGGGTTACTCAGTCCCTAGTAAAAGTTGGGACCAGGTCATTGACCCATGAAGGGAGCACACAGAAGTGGTGTCCTTGGGGACCAGGCAGGATAAAGAGTCAACTGGAAGCTGCTCCAGGAACATTAAATCTGGCAGCTTCCCAGAGGAGACAGTTTGTGACCTCGAGAAGGCTCTCAGAGCTGCCCTTTGCCCGGGAACCTAAGATCAGGAGGCAGCTGCCATACCCTGCTGTGTGTCCATCCAGCCTTCATTTTCTATGGAGACACACAGAAACCCAGGAATAGCCATGTGCGTGCATGGAGGTGCCATCTCACACACGAGCACAAAGACACATGCACACCCACGTGCATATGTGGACCCCGACGTACACCACCTCCTTCCCATCTTCAGCCATTCTCATTCTGGAGAGTTCACCTGGGCCCAGGACTGCTGTCCTCTCCTCCTCTGTCCTCACACCCCCACTCTAGCCAGCCCCACCCCTGAGAAAGTACAGCTCAGGGGTCCCCTGGGCTGCACAGGAAATGCTTTGCTACTCTGGGTCAGCCAGGCTATTTTCTGTCCCAGGACTGGAGGGAGGTTGGGCTGGGAGCAGCCAGTCACAGGGCAGTCAGCTATTTTCTGCCACTTTCTCTGTGGCCTTCTCTTTGCTTCTACCACTTACAATCAGTGTTTCTCTGTCTCCCAGTGTCTCTGTCCTGTCTCGGTTTCTCTCTTTCAGGCCTCATGGTCTTTTTGACCCAATGCCTTTGCCATCTTTCACTGGAGGATTGCCTACATATCCTTCAAAACTCAGCTTCGTGCCACCTCTTCTAGGAAGCTCTCTCTGACTGCCCCCTCTGCATTTTGGATTCCCTTCCTCTCTGCTCCCAGACCTCCGTGCAGGAAAAGCTCTCTGATCTCTGTATTGTGGATGAGTTATGTCCCTGCCTTCCCAGCTGGACTGTGAGAAACTTGAGGCCAGGCCACCTGCCTTAATGACTGTGTTTCTCAACATTTGCACATACAGATGTATGTTCACACATGCATCTGTGTTTACCTCATTTATCTACTTACTTGTATACCAGGAAATGGTATACTTGATGATTAAAAGCCCGTTCTGGAGTCAGACTGCCTGAATTACAATCTCAGCTGTGTGACCTTGGGCAAGCTACACAGACTTTTTTTTTTTCTTTTTGGAGACTGGGTCTCACTATGTCTCTTTGTCACCCAGGCCGGAGTACGGTGACTGTTCACAGGCGTCATCATAGTGCACTACAGCCTCGAATCCCTGGGTTCAAGTGATCCGCCCATCTCAGCCTCCTGAGTAGCTAGGACTGCAGGCACCTGCCACTACATCCAGCTACTTAAATTCTTTGTGTCTCACTTCCCTCTCTGTAAAATGGGGCTGATACTAGTACCTGTTGCACTGAATAATTGGGAGGATGAAATGAGTTAATACACGTAAAGCACTAAGAATAGTGCCTGGCCCATGGTAGGTACCCCCAAATGTTAGCTGTATTATTATTTCACGAGTGGTGAGATAGAATTGAGCTTACCAGTACTTCCCTCAGGGAGAACACTATATGTTGTAAAGGATATTTGATTAGTTACTGGGGTGTAAACCATCTTGTCAAGAGATATGTCTTTGGGTGTCAGAAAATACTTACTAAACTGTCTTTATTTTATTTTTTTGAGTTGGAGTCTCACTCTGTCGCCCAGACTGGAGTGCAGTGGCCACTCCCGGCCACCGCAGCCTCGCCTGCTGGGCTCCAGCGATCCTTCCGCCTCAGCCTTCCGAGTAGCCGGAATTACAGGCATACACTACCACGCCCGGCTGATTTTTTGATTTATTGTAGAGATGAGGTCTCGCTGCCCAGGCGGGTCTCGAACCCGCGGGCTCAGGCAATCCACTCACCTCAGCCTCCCAAAGGCGCGGGATTACAGGCTGAGCCACCGAGCCCGGCTAAACTGTCTTTATTTAAGGAAGGTAGATTTGGGCTACTGCAGGACATTTGTGTAGCTGAGAGAGATGTGCAAGTTTTGGGCCAGAGCTGAATTGTCTGAGACAAGAAAGTCTGGGCATAGTGTGGGGCAAGGGCAAGAAGGAGGATATATTAGTTCTCTCTTGCTGCTGAAATGAATGATCACAAACCTAGTGGCCTGAAACAAGACAAATTTATTGTTTTCTACTTTTGGAGGTCATAAGTAGGAAATGGATCTCACTGGGCTAAAATTGAGGTGTAGCAGTCTGCGTTCCTTTCTGGAAACTCTAGGGAAGAATCCATTTCCTCACCTTTTTGAGCTTCCAGAGGCCAACTACATCTGTGGCACATTGCTTCCTTCCTCCTTCTTTATTTATTTATTTTTTGAGTCAGAATCTCGCTCAGCCACCCAGGCTGAAGTGCAGTAGCGTGCTCACAGCAACCTCAGCCTTGACATGCTGAGCTGTCGATCCTTCCGCCTCAGACTTCCAAGTAGCTGCAACTACTATGCTACCATGCCCAGCTAATTTTTCTTGATTTATTGTAGAGATGAGGTCTCACCAAGTTGTCCAGGCTGGTCTTGAATCCCTGCGCTTAGGCAGTCCTCTCACCTCAGCCTCCCAAAGTGCTGGGATTATAGGTGAACCACCGTGCCCAGCCCCTTGTTTCATCTTTAAAGCCAGCTCAGGTCCTTTTCATATCCTATTACTCTGACCTCCACTTCTGCCTTCCTCTAACACTCTTAATGACTCCCTTGATAATCCAGGATGATCTGTCTGTCTTAATGTCAACTGATTAGCAAACTTAATTCCCTTTAGCCCTGTAACGTAACATATTCACAGGTTCTAGGGATTAGGATATGGACATCTTGGGGGGGGGCATCATTGTGACTACCACCAAGGACCACTGCTGGTGGGAAGGAGACTGGGGAATGCATGTTTGAGTATTTGGGGATATTGTCGTGGAGTGTGCATCTCCTCTGCCTTCCTTGCAGAGCATTCATTGCTCAGGGACTTTGTGGAATGCATTTCCTTTGGGAAAGATGTGAAGATAAGCGGAGTCTTGCTTCAAGGGTTAGCATGAAGCTAAACCTGAGGCTTCTTTCAAGGGGGAGAGCTGAAAACTGGGTCACACATTCATTCACTCAACCTGTATGGATCAGGCTGGCCTTAAGGTTCACAGCCTTCAAGTCATTCACAAGCTATGGGCAGAGACAGGTATAAACACAGGTAAGAATTGCTGTAGGGCAGGAAGATCAGTGATTATGATCTGCACAGTTGGAGCACAAAGGGGCCACCTGACTTAGCCTGGAGAGAGGAGAGGTGGGAAAACTTTCTTAGAAAGTAACACCTCATTTGAATTTTGAAGGATGACTAGAAATTCACCAGGTGAAACTAGGGAGCATCAGAGCAAGGTCATGGGGATGAAGGTGCAAGCATGGGGTGTGTGTGTGTATGTGTGAGTATGTATGTGTGTGTGTGTGTGTGTGTGTGTGTGTGTGTATGTATGTAAGTGTATGTGTGTGACTATAAACACAGTTCCTGGCACACTAGCAGCACTCCGTGAATATTTCTAGAATGAGTGCTTCTGTGTTATGCTGTCCTGTTTCTCGGTAGGTCACAGCCCTGCCAGACAATCAAATTGGAGATACCTCCTCCTGGGGTAGTCCCCGCCCCCTCACATTACTGTGTCCTATGTGAGAAATCTTTTTCACAGTGTCTCATTAGGAAAAAGAGGAAAGTTTGTTTCATATGTGACCTCTAACATAGCAGTAACTCTTCACATCTGAAGAATACATCACGTTTTAATGAAGACTTTCATTTGGGATATCTCACCTGATGTTTTTTTTCAGCTGGGAAGAAACCAAGGCTCAGAGAATTAGCTACCGCCTCCCAAGGTCACACAGCCAGATGACAGCACTGGGACAAGACTCCAGCCCCCCACTTCACAGTCAGGCACTGGGCGCCTGCTAATTACTATGTGTCTGCTCCCTTCCCTCCGGTGATGGAGACAGCTGAGATCAGGGTCTGGGCTGCCTGGTGTTGCCCTGATATTTTCCTCTCTTGCCTAGAAGGGGTTTCCTGAGTGTGGCTCTGAGACCTGAAGGCACAGAGAGTGTGCATAGCTCAGCTGCACCTGGGGGTGAGCTCAGCTCACTTCAACAGCACAGGGAAGGCAGCGCAGGGCCAGGGAGGGCCTGAGCAGTCCCTTGGCCCAGGGTCACTTTGTCTCCTCTTTCTGGGAACTGGTCCCTGCCCTGAGTCCTGGGCTGACCTCAGGAGGCCCGGGAGCTGATGAGGAGGCCAGGAAAGTCCCTCAGTTTCCCTGTCTGAACATAAGAGGGTTGGCTTAGATCAGGGTTTCCCTCAGTGGGGTCTGCTGAATATTAGTCCTGCAGAATACGCCCCAAGAAAAGGCCTGCATCATCAAATAAGCCAGGAGGAAGCTGTGATCTCTTCTACCCATGGATGTTCACAGTGCGCATTGGCATATTAAAGGCTCTGAGATGTCTTGAAATGAAGAAATCTAAGTTTTCCAGTGTTTCTCAAACAATTTATTTAACCACAAAATCTTTCTTATACTCCTGACCTCATAGTGTTCCATTGGTACCACTTCAGGAGATGTTGGAATATCTACGGTTCCTCCCTCACTCCTACATCCAAAATGTAAGCTCTCTGAGGCCAGGGACTATTGTTGACATTTGTCATATAATTTTGGCTGTCCAGCACCCCAGCCCCCTCCTTGTTCTGAGGGAGTCTCATATGAGTCTTGGAGTCTTGACGGAAGCAGAGTTCCATCTCTCACTATGAAGGTACAGGGAGCAAGCTATTTCCCCCTTCCCCTGTGTGGCTGCCAGGTGGGCACATGTGGTCTAGGCCCAGGACTTTGAATGCAGAGAGAATGACCCAGAGATAAAAGGACTGCAGAGGGCTCATTCAGAGAGGCCATGCCCATGGACTGGGACGGGCCACTACAGCACATTCTGCGTGGATTCTTTGCCCACAAAGTCACCTTGGCCGGAGCTCCTGCTGCCAAGACTACCTGGATTTCTGGTTGTTCTCTGAGCCTCATTTCAGGTTTTCCCATTAATACTTTATATCCCTCTAATAGTTTTTCCCACCTGTTTAGACAGAATTGTTACCATTGCTTACAACCGAGAATCCTTACTGAGCATGTAGCAGGTGCTCCAGAAACACTGGTTGAATGAATCTACACAACCAATTTCTGTTCCATTGAGCCCACTTTCCTATTTTGTCAGTAGTCCAATTCAGTTTGTCTGGTTCTGCAGCCATCAAATGTGGACCCTCTGGGGGATGCAGCAGAGAAACCCAGAATGGGTCAGACTCAGTCTGTGTCTTCAAGAACCCCTAAATCTGGCATAGGAGACTGGTCTGGCAGAGTGCTGTGGGGACATAGAAGAGTCCTAGCTGATGAGACTTCCTGGAGAAGGAGCACTTGAGCTGAACTTGAGGGATGGGTGGGTCAGCCTGCAAGGGATTATATCCCAGGCTAAGGAAGCAGCACAAGCCAAGGGATGTGGGAAGCCTGAGGCAGGTCGACCTGGTACAAGTATAGCAATAGGCAAGGCCCAATGTCCATGCTAGAGACTGGCTTTTATTCCATTGGCTGGGGGGCAGGGACATGATAACAGCCCGAAAGGCAATTCGGCGCCATAGAAAGAGCCTGGGTTTGGGGACCAACAGACAGATGTCGCTACTTATGAGCAATGGCTTGGGAAAGTCACTTGAACTTTCTGAACCTCAGTTTCCTCATGTGTAAAAATGGATACGATAAAACTCAGAGTTGTTGCAAGAACTTGAGAAATTGTATGATAGATATAATGTACCTGTTACATAATAGGCATTCAATAAAGGAGAATATTATCATCATCAGATTCCTGTTCTAGAAAGACTGCCCTTTCTCTAACTGGACACCTTGAGAGTAGGGAGTGTGCCATTTATTTTGTCATTCTCAGCACAGTTCCTGGGCAACATTCCAGGATGCTAGGCAACATTCTTGGAATGAAGGATGGATGGCTGGAGCACTGCAGCTGGTGTGGAGGAAGAATACAGATGCAAGACTTGGAAAAGAGGCACCTGTTGGAGGGATCCAGGCCAGAGATGTGAAGCTTGCAAGGAGAGTGATGTCTGACTCAGAGGAAATAGAACCGTCATGATTTGGCAACTGTTCAGTATAGGGGGTAAGGAAGAGTGAGACTTCAGAGAGCTGAGAGGTTCCTGCCCTGTGAAAAGAGAGAGAAAGAAAATTCTTTTGTTTTGGATCAACTGACTTAGAAGTACTTGGAGCACATTTAGAGGGGCCTAGGAAACAGAGTGAGCATGTAGAGGGGCCTAGGAAACAGACTGGGCTACTTCTGTGTGGATGCAGGAGTTTGTTTCAAGGGTTGGAGATTTTAGCTCAAAATACGGACAGATTTGTGGAGTAGGCTGCCTCTGAAGGTAGTCAGGTCTCTGTTGGTGGAGGTTGCATGAGGAAACTGGTCAGCCAGTTGGTAGAGAGGCTGGAGCACAAGGGGTCCAATGCCTGACTGGGTGGTGTATCAGTCAGTTATTGCTGTGTAAGAAACATAAACCTCATTGGTATAGAACAGTGAGGACTTATGACTCACAGGTCTGGAGTGAACTGGGGGTTGGCGAGACAGCTCTGTTGATCTTGGATGACTCATTCACATGGGCCTGGGTTGGGTGTTGGCTGGGGTGACAAGGGTGGCTCAGCATCACTCCATATGTCTCATCCTCCTGTGGCTCCCCTTGGCTTGTTCTCTTGGCTGTGATGCAGTTACAAGTGCGCAGATGCACACATGCAAGGCCTCTGGGGCCTGGGCTCAGGACTGGCACCCAGTCACTCCTTCTGCCTTTTGTTGGTCATAGTGGGCCACAGAGCCAGCTCACATTCAAAGGTGAGGAAATAGATTTTTCCTTCATTAAGAAAAACTGCAAAGCCGTAGGACAAAGGCTGTGGGTGTAGGGAGGAGTGAAAATTTGGTGTCGTTAATGCAATGCAACAGGGGGGTGGTTAGACCAGACTTTTCCAGTCTGAGTTCTCTGTAAATCTAATTTTTCACGTTTTCCTCAGGGATTTTCATAAGGCTTGAGGGAGGCTGACTGGGTTGGAAGCTTTCCCCTAGACTTTTGTAAACTTAGTATGAATAATGGTGAGCACTATTGAGTGTTCGCTATACATCTGGCATATTTTAGCTCCCTATTTAATCCTATAAGAACCCTTGAGGTTCTTACTTTCTCCATTTTGTTGATGAAGAGACACTGAGCCCTGGAGAGGCCAATTAACCAGCCTAGATTCACATGGCTGGTTTGGTCTGTCTGATCTCAGGGTCCCAGCTATCAGATACTCTGCTCTTCCACTTCCTGTCTGTCTATTCCTGGGGCTGCTGATTGGTTTGACAGGCACTTGGGAAAGACCCAGATCCCAGGGAACCAGTGGACCGGTGAGAGCCCAGGGAGAAGGCAGAGCACGCAGTGGGGGTTGATGGACAGAGGATGGCGTGGTGGCTCTGGGGCGAAAGCTTGTTTACTTCCTCATTCAACCGAGTGCCTATACTCATTCAAGTGTCTACTGTGTTCCAGGCACAGCTCTAAGTGCTGGGGATACAGTGGGGTATAAGACAGACTGGGTTACTGCCCTTTTGAAATTTACTTCCCAATGGAAAGAGACAGACACTACACCTATGAGCAAATCCATAATAGAACTTCAGATAGCCATGGAAGCAGAAGGCCCAGGCTCCCTGAAGGGAATTTCCCGGTGGGTTCAAAGTTGCATTGAAGACACAATGCACATGTGAAAACTCACCCTCCAGTGCTCCCGTGGGCTGTGCAGTCTGGCCATAGGGAGAGCACAGTCCAGAGGCAGACCTGCAGGAAGCCAATCCTTTTTGGATGAAGTTCTCAGGCCAGGGCCCTAAGTGCCCTGGGGGCAGGAAGCAGGTGTATAGTTGGATAAGGACAGGGCAAAAATAGTGCTGAGGACAGTAAAGGAAGATAGTGAGGACTCTGAAGTCAGAGAAGTGGGGGTGGGGAGTTGGGTTAAGTTTGAGAGGATGGGGTTCAGGCTGCAGGCTAGACCCCCAACTTAGAGAACAGTCTATGGAATCCTTCTTGAACAGGGCCTGAGCGAAGGATCTTAAGTGCTAGGGACCGGCCCTGATGCCAGCTCAGAATTTGGTTGTTTAGAATAATGTTTGAAAGACAGACATTTTGTTTTTGAGACAAGGTCTCACTCTGGAACTCAGGCTGGAGTGCAGTGGCACCATCATAGCTCACTGTAACCTCGAACTCCTGGACTCAAGTGATCTTCCTACCTCAGTCTTCCAAGCAGCTGGAACTACAGGTGTGCACCACTGCATCTAACTAATTTATTTTTATTTTCTAACACCTTATAGAGATGGTCTTGCTATATTGCCCAGGCTGGTCTCAAACTCCTGGCCTCAAGTAATCCTCTTGTCTTGGCCTCCCAAAGTGCTGGGATTACAGGTGTGAGCCACACCTGGAAGATGGATTTTTTTTTTTTTAGTTGGAGTCTTACCCCGTCACCCTGACTGGAGTGCAGTGGCATGCTCATGGCTACCACAACCTCGTCCCGTTGGACTCAGGCAATCCTTCTGCCTCCACCTTCCAAGTGCTGGAACTACAGGCATACACCACCACTCTCAGCAAATTTTTTCGAATTATTTTAGAGACGAGGTCTAGCCAAGTTACTTAGGTTGGTCTCGAACCCCTGGGCTCAGGCAATCCTCTTGCCTCCGCCTCCCAAAGTCCTGGGATTACAGGTGTGAGCCACCACACCCGACTTGCAAATGGATTTTGAAGCAGCATTCCACTTCAGTGGGACAGAGAAACCTGATTGATTCATAATGTGTTTCCTGGTTACCGATGGGAAAGGAGTAGCACAACGCAGTAGTGCATTATGAGGGTTGGTGGGTGCAGTCCATCCTGGGGCTGGGGGGTTTTATCACTAATATTCTCTGGAATTGCCAGTACATGATGATAATAAAAAGCTGGCCGAGGCTTGGCACAATGGCTCACACCAGTAATCCCAGTACTTTGGGAGGCCAAGGTGGGAGGAGTGCTTGAAGCCAGTTTAAGACCAACCTGGGCAACATAGTGATATTCCTCTCTAGCATAAATAAATAAGTTAGCCAGGCATGGTGGTTTGTGCCTGTAGTTCCAGCTACTCAGGAGGTTGAGGTGGGAGAATTGCCTGAGCCCAGCAGACTGAGGCTGCGATGAACTGTGATCACACTATTGTACTCCAGCCTGGGCAGCAGAGTGATTCTGTCTCGAGAAACCAAAAACAAAAACAAAAAGAAAAAAGCTGGCTGAGTTTTAGTCAGATTTATTATTCTGCACGCCCTTATTACCCACACCTGGTACACTTTGCACACATGCAAATAGTACGACAAAAGCAGACCAGAGCAACCCTTTCTGGCATCTGTTATGAACCTCCAGTGACAGGATGAACACTACTTTTTCCTCAGAGACTTGGAATCAAAAGACAGCTTGCTGTGTTAAGGTTGCACAGATCACTTGATGTTTAAAGTTTTCCTTTGCACAGTGACACATCTGGTGTGGTCTCATTTAGGCACTCTGAGCACTCTGGCATACACAGAGCACCCTGGCATACATGGGGCACTCTAGTATACGGGAGCACTTTGGTATACATGGAGTACTCTTGCATATACGGAGCACTCTGGTATACATGGAGCACTCTGGCATACATGGAGCACTGTGGCATATGTGGAGCACTGTGGCGTATGTGGAGCACTGTGGCGTATGTGGAGCACTGTGGCGTATGTGGAGCACTCTAGTATACATGGAGCATTCTGTCATACACAGAACACTCTGGTGTACGTGGAGCATTCTGGCATATGTGGAGCACTCATATACATCAAGCACTCATATACGTGGAGCATTCTGGCATACATGGAGCATTCTGGCATACACGGAGCACTCTTGTATACAAGGAGCACTCTGGTATACACGAAGCACTCTGGTATACACAAAGCACTCTGGCATACGTGGAACACTCTGGCATACACGGAGCACTCTGGCATACAAGGAGCATTCTGGTATACACGAAGCACTCTGGCATACGTGGAACACTCTGGCATACACGGAGTACTCTGGCATACATGGAGCACTCTTGGCATTGAGCCAGTGGGCCACTATCTTGTTTGCATACCCTGGGCCTAGTGGGAGAAATGGTGAAGGGTGTTTGGGGATTTATTACTTGGGACAGTAATGTTAACAACTCCTTACAAAAGGAGGAAAAATAAATACTGCCCCAGCAGTATTTAGAGGGGAGGTCATGGATGGGAATGGGGGGCCAGATGGAAGTAGGGAGGAAACAAAGGACGTAGTTACAACTTCTTGGTTCAGAGCCGGTGGGCTTGGCTACTGGAACTGTGACCCCTAGGAGGACATCATCCTCTTCCTTAGAGCTGAGGAGGGATCTATGGGGCCAGAGTCCCTGTATGCACAGGGTATGAGGATAGTGTGGCCTGGGGAACAAGGGTTCCTTCTACAAGATGAGGGTGATACTCCCTAATTTACCAACTGCAGGAGAGGCTGTCAGTCAGTGTCCCACTCATATTCCCTAGGCACTGGTCATCCCTGCACATGCTGTCAACTCGCTTTTTCTCTGCCTGAGGACATTCTCTGATTACAGGAGTACACCCAGCCCACGCACAGGGTAGTCTCGAAACTTGGAGTGTTAAGGCACTGGGCAGCCCTCAACCAATGCTGGGTGGGAGTAGCAAATAAATGTTCCAGCTTGCTTGCATCTCTGGGAGACAATTTTTTTCTGTGCTGTCTTTCAGAAGTCCTGGTGGAATTGAGCCCCAGTTGCCCAAAGCAGTCCCAGCTCACTAGTAGATCCTATATTGCTGTCCTCCCTTCCTCATCTCTCTCTCCTTATGGGATCTTTGTGGAATCAACCCCCAAATAAACTACTTTGCACTCAAAACCTTACCTTCTTCCCTGGGGAGAACCCAAACCAAGACATTAATCTACCTGGGCTGTTGTGAGCTTTCTGATTAAATGAGGTACAGCAGTGGCAGATTGATGATGGCTGCCACAGCAGTTCTAGGAAACGGATACAGGAGTCTTTTAAGTGGTTTTGTAAACAAAAGATCTCTACAAATGTGAAGCGCTGTGGGACTAGTCAGGGCATGGTGGAAAAACATGAACTTTGTTGGGCAGATATGTCAGGTTGGGTAACAATTGCTGTGTGACCTTGAACAAGTCACTTAGCCTTTCTGAACCTCAGTTTCCTCATCTGAGAAAGGTGATGGGGAGCAATCTCTACTTCTCACAGTCTCGGTGGGCACTGAAAATGGTATTGCTGGCAAGGGAACTGGCATAGCAGCCTGAACCCAGGAGAGCACCCCAGTTCTCAAAGGTTAGCCTACTGTGCTTCTGAAGTCAGCGATGATATCTGTGGCCTGGTGGTCTCTGAGGTCTTCTCTTTTCAGTGAAGGAAGACTTGGGGTTGGGTGCTTTGGGGCTGGAATGTTAGGAGCTTCCTGTCTCATCACCCAACTCTGAACCTGGCGGACTGGCCAGAGTGACCTCCAGGGCTGGCTTGGCCCTGGCCCTGCCTCTGCAGTCCCACCTGGCAGGCTGGCAGCCAGGCCCGTCCATGCTTATCAGTGCCTGTGTTTGCTCAGGATGGGTATAGGCCTCCTCCTCCCCTTCAGAAAACAAGAAAACATGTTTTGCCAGTGGTGGGGTGGAGTGGGGTGGCCTCTCTGGCTCCAGGCTGGCCCCCCAGTGAGGCCGCCAGCAGGCGGGCAGTGTGTTGTTGTTGGAGTGGAGAGCTGGCCCACTGGCTGCCTGTTTCCTCCAGCTGTCCAAGCACAGCGAGCTGGGGAGGAAGCCCCCAGTCCATGGGCCCCAGCTGACCTCCCTGTCACAACAAGGGAACAATGGCTTGGATGGGCTGATCAGTGGGTAGAAGGGCAGTCTCCTCTGTTCCCTGATTCCACTAGTGACAGAGATGGGTGGCTGGAGGGGAGGGGAGGGGCTGCTCCCCCCCACCTCCCCCACCTCCTGTCTTGTTTTCCACCTTGTGGGCACAACTGTCTCCCACTCCAGGGCCAAGGAAAACAGCAGCCTGAGGAAGTGTCTCTGGGCTATTGCTGGGGTTCCACAGCTCTTGGAGGCAGCAGAACTGGGGTGGGGGCCAGAGAGGGATTGGCATGGCACAGGCTCCATTCTGTGTGGGGCTGTAGCTAATGGGTCATGGTCTGTCTCCCCCTTGGCACCTTGAGGACTTTTTCTCCCTGCATCTTTGTGTCTCTAGACCCAGTGTATGTATGAACTGACACAGGGCACATGGCAGAAACAACTTGTTGACCGAATCAATGAAAGACTGAACTGATGAAGAGATTCAATTTTTACTTCTGCTACCTGGAGGCTGTTTGACTTTAGCAGGCTGCTTACCCTCTCTAAACCTTATTTTCCTCATCTGTAGAATATGTTTTGTTTTGTTTTTTTGTTTTTTTTGAGTTGGAGTCTCACTCTGTCACCCAGACTGGAGTG
>NW_007231875.1:180359-185067 GCF_000164805.1 Carlito syrichta | reverse complement strand
GAACCTGCGGGCTCAGGCAATCCACTCACCTCAGCCTCCCAAAGGCGCGGGATTACCGACTGAGCCACCAAGCCCAGCTATCTGTAGAATATGTACCTCATAAAATGATTGTGAGAATTAAATGTACTTCTAGCATCTTGACTTTCTTCTGGGGAGTACACAGCATAATAAACCAAATAGATTTTGGCTAGCGTTAGACTGTTGCTACTGGTGGTCTTATTGTCAATGTGTGATTTAGAGGAGGTTGGCCCAGTATTTCCAATAAGAGGACTGTGGTTTTGTCTCCATGGGTACAGAAAAGGTGCTAAGTACATGTCATCTCTACTGTGGCCAAGAGTGCATCGCTCTCCTCATTCACAGTCCTCTGTTTGGCAGGCTGGCTCCTGGGAGAGAGCTTGGTCAGCTTCGGTATTCCTTAGGAAAGCAGTTTTGGGTCTACTGAGAGACTTGTGTGTATCAGAGGCTGAGATGGGTGGTTTAATATTTATAACAATCCTGTGAAGAAGACATTATCATCCTCATCTTACAGATGGTGATACTGAGGCTCCAAGAGATGGCGTCATGTGGCCAAGGTCACACGACTAGCAATTTGAAGAGCAGAGATTTCAGTCAAGGCCTTTGGAAACCCAAGTTGTTTTCGTTATATTGTGCCTCACTGCCTAGAGACAAAGATGTGCTACTTAAAATCTTGAATTGTTGGTGAAGATTTGGTTCATTGGTGATTTTTGACTCAGGATTATAACAGGAAGTAAAAATGGAGGTTTAAGCATAGGGTCAGAAATGGAAACTGAAAGATGGGAAGCTACCTGGGCTTTTGGGAAATTTTGTTCAGAATAAGAAGGATAAGGATAGAGAAGTACCCTTCTCTATCCTCTGTGTGTGTGTGTGTGTGTGTGTGTGTGTGAATGATTAGTCAGACTAATGTTGAAACAACAACAAAAATAAAAACCCAATTCTCCATGGCTTAACTCAATAAAAGTTTGTTTTTTTCTTATTCATGGTCTAGTGCAATGGGGTTACCTCAGCTCCATGCAGTCACTCAAGGATCCAGACTTCTGTCTTGTTGTGGTTCCACTGTCTTCTAGAGCCTTAGAGCCTTCCACTGGATGAAGATCCTCTTCATCCTTCAGCAAACAGACAGCATGGAGAAGTCACTCCACACTTAACATCCTTGTTCAGTGGTCATACATGTTATTTTCACCAACATCCTATTGGTGAGAACTAGTTGTGCAGTCCTTCTCAGTGCAAGGAATCTAGAAATGAAGTCCAGCAATGTTTTTAGGAAGAAGACAACGTGATATGGGTGAGACCTAATAGGCTTTTTAAAAATAATAACAGCCGGGCTCGGTGACTCAGCCTGTAATCCCGCACCTTGGGAGGCTGAGGTGAATGGATTGCCTGAGCTTGTGGGTTCGAGACCTGCCTGGGCAACTTGGCGAGACCTCATCTCTACAATAAATCAAAAATTAGCCGGGCATGGTAGCGCGCACCTGTAGTTCCAGCTACTTGGAAGACTGAGGCATAAGGATTGCTGGAGCCCAGCAGATTGAGGCTGCAGTGGCAGGGAGCGGCCACTGCACTCCAGTCTGGGTGATAGAGTGAGACTCCAACTAAAATAATAATAATAATAACAATTACTTTAAAATATAGCAAACAATTATTGAACAATTATGTGCATGACACTGTACTCCACAGAGTTTATTTTATTTAATTCTCATTTAATCCTTGCAACAATCCTGTGACAGGTAAAGAGGTACTTATGAAGATGACTCCCTCACTTTATAGATCAGGAAACTGGTAACTGTTCCTTTGCTTTCTCTCATTAATGTTTTGTCTTTTGTAGAATTTCATATAAATGGTCACATAGTATGTTATATTTTGTGTTTGGCTTTTTTCACTTAGCATACTTATGAGATTCATTCATGTTGTTAGTATGATCAGTCTTTTTCATTTTAGCCTGCTAGTGGGTTTTATAGTGGCATTTCATTGTAGTTTCAGTTTGCATTTCCTTAATGACTAATATTTTTTAGCATTGAGCATCTTTTTATGTCTTTTAGTTATTTCTCTTTTTTTTTTGAGTCAAAGTCTTACTCTGTAGCTCAGGCTGGAGTGCAGTAGCATGATCCTGGCTCACCACAGTCACAACTTCCTGGGTTCAAGCAGTCCTCCCACCTCAGCCTCCCAAGTAGCTGGAATTACAGGCTAAGTTTAGATTTTTGTAGAGGTGAGGTCTTGCTATGTTCTGGCCTCAAACTCCTGACCTTAAGCAATTCTCCTAGCTTAGCCTCCTACCTAAACACTAAACTAAATTTAAACACTAAAATTACAGGTGTGAATCACCACAACTGGCCTGTAATTTTCTTTTCCTTTTTTTGGAGTCTAAGTCTCCCTTTGTTGCCCAGGCTAGAGTGCAGTGATACACTAATGGACACTGCAGCCTTGACCTGCTGGGCTCAGGTACTCCTTCTGCCTCTGCCTTCCAAATAGCTGAAACCACAGGAGCACGCTGCCCATGCCCAGCTAATTTTTTTATTTATTGTAAAGATGAGGTCTCCCCAAGTTGCCCAGGCTGCTCTTGAACACCTCTGGGCTCTTGCCTCTGCTTCCCCAAGTACTGGAATTAGAGGTGTGAGCCACTGCACCCAGGTTAGTTATTACTTTTAAGGAGTCCCATTTATAAATTTTCCCTTTAGATGATTTGTGCTTTTTGTGTAGTAAGAACCCAAGGTCACAAATCTCTACCTAATTCAATAATTTCTCTAGAAGTTTACATTATTAGCTGATATTATTTACATTTTTTATTTATTTTGGCTTAATTGTGTATGACATGAAGTATAGGCTGTTATTTTTTTCCCTCCATATCTAATCCTTTCCTTATTGATTCACTTTGGCATCTTTGTCAAAAATCAACTGAACTATATATGTATACGTGTATTTCTGGATTCTATTCTGTTTTATTGCTCTATATGGCTATTCTTATGATGATACTACACCCTTTTGATCTTAGTAGTTTTATGGTAAATCTTGAAAATAGGTAATGTATGTCCTTCAACTTTGTTATTTTTCTAGGTCAATTTTTACCAGAAAATCTGCTAAGATTTTCATTGAGGTTGTAATTAATTAATTAACTAATTAATTTTTTGAGTTAATTAGTTTTCACTCTGTTGCTCAGACTGGAGTGTAGTGGCATGCTCAAAGCTGCCGCAGCCTCGACCTGCTGGGCTCAGATGATCCTTCCACCTCAGCCTACCAAGTAGCTGCAACTATAGGCACGTACTACCATGCCCGGCTAATTTTTTGATTTATTGTAGAGATGCGGTCTCACCATGTTGCCCGGGTTGGTCTCGAACCCGTGCTCAGGCAATCTCTCGCTTCAGCTTCCCAAAGTGGTGGGATTATAGGCATGAGCCACCACGCCCAGCCATGTATTTAATTTCAATCAAGTTCAGTGGAATCAACATCTTAAAAACATGGAGTCTTGTTATCTGTGAACATTGTATATTTCTCACTTATTCAGAGCTTTAATTTTACTCCACTCTGTATTGTAGTTCTCAGGGTAGGACTTGTATACATTTTGTTAAATTGACTCTAGCTTAAAGAAAACAGTTTTAATGCTATTTGTAAGTAGTATTTTTTAAAAATTTGAATTCCAATGATCAGTTAATAGATTTATCTATTTTTTCTTTTAATTATATCAGTTTTTACTTAATGTATTTTGAGACTCTGTATCTAGGTACATACCCAGTTAAAAATGATATGTCTTCTTGAATTGATCCCTTTACATTATGAGATGATTCTCTTATCCCTGATTATAGTCCTTGTTCAATAGTCTACCTTATATGATATTCATATAGCCACTTAGTTATCTATTAGTATTTGCATGTTTTTCTCCATCTTTTTTACTTTTAATTACTCCATGTTTTTATGTTTAAAGTGAGTGTCTTGTAGGCAACCTATAGTAGGGTCTTTCTTTTCTATCCAGTTTTATAATTTATTCCTTTTTAATTGGAATGCTTAGACCATTTGCACTTAATGTAAGTATTGATATAGTTGGATTTAAATCTAAATCTTGTTTTTTTTTTCTCTTTGTTCCCATATGTTCTTTGCTTATTCCCCCCCCGCCCCTTTGGCCTTCTTTTAGATTTAATTGAGTATTTTGTATGATTAAATTTTTAAATGAAACTTTTTTTTTTTTTTTTTGAGTTGGAGTCTCACTCTGTCGCCCAGACTGGAGTGCAGTGGCCACTCCCAGCCACTGCAGCCTCGACCTGCTGGGCTCCGGCGATCCTTCCGCCTCAGCCTTCCAAGTAGCCGGAACTACAGATGTGCGCTACTATGCCCAGCTAATTTTTTTTGATTTATTGTAGAGATGATGTCTCGCCAAGTTGCCCAGGCGGGTCTCGAACCCGCGGGCTCAGGCAATTCACTCACCTCAGCCTCCCAAGGCGCGGGATTACAGGCTGAGCCACTGAGCCCAGCTATGAAACTTTTTATTTTGAGATAATTGTAGACTTACATACAATTGTAAGAAATAATACAGAGAGGCTGTGCACGGTGGCCCATGCCTATATTCCCAGTGTTTTGGGAGGCTGAGGTGAGAGGATTGAGACCAGCCTGGGTAACATGGCAAGACCTTGTCTGTACAATAAATCAAAAAATTGAGCCGGGCTCGGTGGCTCAGCCTATAATCCCGTGCCTTTGGGAGGCT
>NW_007231875.1:167059-180177 GCF_000164805.1 Carlito syrichta | reverse complement strand
GGAAGGAAGGAAGGAAGGAAGGAAGGAAGGAAGGAAGGAAGAAAGGAAGAGAACGAATACAGAGAGATCTCATGAATCTTTATCTAATTTCTCCCAATGGTAATATCTTACAAAATAGTAGTACAATATTACAATCAGAATGTTGATTTTGATATAGTCAAGATACAGAATTTTCCATCACCACAGGAATCCCTCATGTTGCCCTTTTATAGCCATGCCTGTCTCCCTTCTGCCATTTTTTTTTTTTGAGTCAGAGTCTCATTGTGTTGCCCAGGCTGGAGTGCAGTGGTATGCTCATGGCCACCGCAGCTTCAACCTGCTGGGTTCAGGTGATCCTTCTGCCTCCACCTCCCAGTAGCTGGAACTACAGGCATGTGCCACAACACCCAGCTAATTTTTTGATTTATGGTAGAGATTAGGTCTCACTAATTTACCCAGGCTGGTCTCGAACCCTTGGGTTCAGGCAATCCTCTTGCTAGGATTACAGGCTTGAGTCACCGCACCTGACCTCATGTTTACTTTATAAAGAAACTGCCAAATATTTTCCAGAGAAGCTGTACCACTTTACATTCCCATTAGCAATGTACGAGTGATCCAGTTTCTCTGCATCTTTACCAGCATTTGACTTTGACACTATTTTTTTGTCTTAGCCACTCTGATAGGTGTATAGTAATATCTCATTGTGGTTTTACTTTGCATTTTACTAATGGCTAATAATGTTGGATATATTTTCAAGTTCTTATTTGTCATCTGTATATCTTCTTTAGTGTAATGGCTCATTATGCCTTTTGCCCATGTTCTAATTGGATTGTTTGCTTTTTCTATTGCTGCGTTTTGAGTGTTCAGTTATATTCTATTTCTTTATATATTCTAGACACTAGTTCTCTGTTGGATATAGGTTTGTAATTTTTTTCTTCCTGCAGCTTGTCTTTTCATCTTCTTTTAAAAATTATTATTATTGTTATTGTTATTTTTGAGTTGGAGTCTTACTCTGTTACCCAGGCTGGAGCGTGGCATGCTCATGGCTACCACAGCCTTGACTGCTTGGGCTCAGGCAATCCTTCCGCCTCAGTATCCTGAATAGCTGGAACTATAGGCTTGTACCATCATGCCTGGCTTATGTATGTATGTATGTATGTATATATTGATTGATTGATTGATTGATTGATTGATTGTAGAGAGGTATCACCAAGTTGCCCAGGCTCGTCTCGAACCCCAGGACTCAAGTAATTCTCTCACCTCAGCCTCCCAAAGTACTGGGATTACAGGTGTGAGCCACCACACTAGGCCTTTTCATCCTTTTAACAAGGTCTTTCACAGAGCACACATTTTAAATTTTCATGAAGTCCAATTCATCAGTTTTTTGTTTTATAGATCATACTTTTGGTGTCAAGTCTAAGAACAGTTTTAGCCTAGCCCTAGATCTCTCTCCCCCCTTTTTTTTGACCACCAAATCTAAAGTTCCACCTAGCTCTCTTTCATACAACTTTACAATTTTACATTTAAGCCCATCATCCATTTTGTATAAGACATGAGTCTTAAGTTGAAGTGCATTTAAAAAAGATTTTTTTCCCTATGAATGTTGAATTGCTACAGCACCATTTGTTGAAAAGACTGTCTTTCATCATTGAATTGCTTTTGTAACTTTTTCAAAAATTAGTTGGGAATATTTGTGCAGGTTTGTTTCTGAATTCTCTATGCTGTTCCACTGTTATGTCTCTCCCTCCACTACTACCATGCAGCCCTGATTATGTAGCTATGTAAAAAGTCTTGAAATTGGGTAGACTGATTTCCTCCACTATGTTGTTTTTTTCTTTTCTTTTTAAAGACAGGATCTTGCTCTGTCACCCAATTGTGCTGGAGCACAGTCGCACAATCTTGGCTTACTGCAGTCTCAACCTCCTGGGCTCAAGCCATTCCCCCTGCCTCAGCCTTCTAAGTAGTTAGGCCTACAGGCATCACCACGCCCAGCTAATTTTAAAAATATTTTTATAGAAATGCGGGTCTCACTATGTTGCGCAGCCTGGTTTTGAACTCCTGACCTCAAGCAATCCTTCCACCACGACCTTTCAAAGTGCTGGAATTACAAGCAAAAGTCACTACATCTGGTCTTTTTTCCAAATTTTTTTTAACTATTTCTAGTTCCTTTGCCTTTCCATATAAATTTTATTTTAAAAATTATTATTTATTTATTTATTTATTTATTTTTTAGTTGGTGGTCTTACTCTGTTGCCCAGGCTACAGTGCAGTGGTATCATCATGGCTCATTGCAGCCTCGACCTCTTGGGCTCAGGCAATCCTCCCACCTCAGCCTTCCAACTAGCTGGGACTACAAGTACACCCCACCACACTCAGCTAATTTTTTTTTTCTTCCATAGAGACAAGGTCTTGCTCTGTTGCCCAGGCTGGTCTTAAACTCCTGGGCTCAATTAATCCTCCTACCTCTGCCTCTGAATACTTACAGACATGAGCCACTGCACCTGGCCATATAAATTTTGAATAAACTTATCTATATGTGTAAAAAAATATTTGCTGCGGTTAATAGAGATTGCATTAATTCAGCAATTTGGAGAGAATTATCATATTTACTATGTTGAATATTCCAATCCATGAACATGGTATATCTCTCCACTAATTAGGTCTTTTTTGACTTCTTTCATCCACATTATGTAGTTTTAGGCAAACAAATCCTGCATCTGTTTTGTTAGATTTACATCTCAGTTTTTTTGAGGGATTCTAAGTGGTATTGTACTTTTAAGATTAATGTTAAGACTGGGCTTAGCCTGTAATCCTAGCATTTTGGGAGGCTGAGGCTAGAGGATTGCCTGAGCCCGGGAGTTTAAGACCAGCCTGGGCAACTTGGTGCGACCTCGTCTCTACAATAAATCACAACAAAAACTAGCCGGGCATGGTGGTGTGTGACTGTAGTTCCAGCTACTTGGAAGTCTGAGGTGAAAGGATCACCTAAGCCCAGCAGGTCAAGGCTGCAGAGGCCATGAGTGTGCCACTGTACTCTAGCCTGCCTGATAAGAGTGAGACTCCGACTCAAAAAAAAAAAAAAGAGATTAATGTTAAGTTCTTGCTATTATATGGAAATGCAAATGGCTTTCTACATATACAATCATGTCATCTGAAAATAGGAATAGTTTTATTTCTTCCTTTCAAATTTGTATGTCTTTTATCTCCTGGTCCCCTGCTTGGTTTTCTCTATACCATCCTGGCAAGAGTGTTGGGAGTACCTTCTTATAGCCTTATTAAGATGAAAACCTAGGCTCCTCACTTGGCCTTTGCTGATGTAGGTGGGAGTGTGGCTATTCTATATAGCATTGTATACACATGGGCAACATTGTTAATTGAACAGTTTTTTCTGTGATGTTTGTCTGGAGTAGAGTAATTATTGTCTAAAGCTTTTCTTTCTTCCTAGACTGCCCTTTTCTTATCTTTTGGCTAAAGAGAGCAGGCTTTTGTTGAACTTTATTTTTGGTCTGTGCCTGTTGGCAATTAAGGGTTGCCAGCCTCTTCACCTCCAAATTTGGGATTTTTGAGGCAAATGAAAATCTAGGGAAAGGCTGGGTGCGGTGGCTCATGTCTGTAATCCCAGCACTTTGGGGGCTGAGGTAGGCGGATTCCTTGACCTCAATTCTGCTTGAGATCAGGATTTCAAGACTAGTATGGGCAATGTAGTGAGACCTTGTCTCCATGAAGAAAAAAAAATTGATGTGGTGGTATGTGCCTGATGTCCCAGCTATTCAGGAGGCAGAAGAATCACCTGAGCCCAGAGTTGAGGCTGTGATGAGCTGTGATCATGCCACTGCACTGCAACCTGGGTGGCAGAGTGAGAGTCTGACTCAAAAGAAAAAAAAAGAAAAGGAAAGAAAGAAAGAAAGAAAGAAAGAAAGAAAGAAAGAAAGAAAGAAAGAAAGAAAGAAAGAAAATGCAGGGAATTTGCCATTGCCATTCTTCTGATCCTGAGTTTCCTAATACATCTTTCTGGAAGTGGAAGCTATATGATTATGTATCATCTCCACTATTGGTTATAAGCTGTATCTCGTTTTAAAAAATTGATTTTAAAGTGTTTTCTCTAGGGTTTACAATATTAATCTTTAACTGATTATCACATTCTACCCTCAAGTAATATCATACCACTTCATATATTATGTAAGAAGCTTATAACTGTATATTTTTATTTTTTCCCTCCTGGCCTTTGGGCTATAGCTGTCATATATTTTATTTCTACATTTGTTATAAACATCACAATATAATGGTTTTTTTTTTTTTTTTTTTGCTTTAAATAGTCAATTATCCTTTAATGAGATTTTAAAAGTATATTTTAGGTTTAACCACATATTTACCATTTTTTCTCTCTTCATTAATTTGTATAGATCCAAATTTTCATCTATATCATTTTACTTCTGCCTGAAGAACTTCCTTTAACGTATCTTGTAGTGCAGATCTGCTGGCAATGAATTCCCTTAGTTTTTGTTTGAAAATGTCTTTGTTTTGCTTTCATTTTTTAAAATAACAGCTTTGATTGGATGTAATTCACACATCATGCAATTCACTCATTTAAAGTGTGCAATTCTGTGGTTCTTAGTAAATCTGAAGAACGGTGCAACCATCACATCAGTTTTAGAACATTTTCCTCACCCTGGAAAGAAACCATATACTCATTTGCAGTCATTTCCCATTTTCCCCCAAGATCACAGCCCCAGGCAACCACTCATTTAACTTTCTGTCTCTAATAGATTTGCCTATTTAATATAATATTTAATTTAATATAAATGGAATTTAATATAAATGGAATCACACAATCTGTGGTCTTTGTGACTGGCTTCCTTCAATTAGCATAATGTTTTTATATCTATTGTAGCATACAGCAGTCACTTTTATTTTTTAAATATATATTCCCTGGATTTAGAGTTCTAGGTTGATAGTTTTTTTTTTAACTTCAAAAATGTTACAGAAATAAAGAACTGAATACTGCATGTTCTCACTCATAAGTGAGACCTGAACATTAATCACATTAGTACAGGTCAGCAGTCACTGAATACTGCCAGGGGAAGAAGGCGGGGGGAAACATAACACAAAGAGTATCTGGTTCTAAACCAGGGGAAGCGAGAACCAGATGGAGGCCCAAACTTCACCTGCATGCAGCCTGCTTGTGTAGCTAATCCTCACTTGTACCCCATGTTCCTATAGTAAAATAAAATAAACCTTTAAAAATGGTCCATTTTATTTTGTCTTGCTTTTCTTTTCTTCTTCTTTTTTTTTTTTTGAGTTGGAATCTCACTCTGTCACCCAGACTGGAGTGCAGTGGCACACACGCTCATGGCCACCCCAGCGTTGACCTGCTAGGCTCAGGCAATCCTTCCGCCTCAGACATCCAAGTAGCTGGAAATACAGGCAAGTGCTACCATGCCTGGTTCATTTTTGATTTATTGTAGAGATGAGGTCTCACCAAGTGGCCCGGGCTGGTCTCGAACCTGCAGGCTCAGGCAATCCACTTGCCTCAGCCTCCCAATGTGCTGGTATTACAAGCCACCGAGCCCAGCCTCTTTTATTCCCATCTTTGCTCCACTGTATGTAATATTTTTTTTTTCTCTGGATGCTTTTAAGACTTTATCTCCGATTTTCTTTTTTTTTTTTTGAGTTTGAGTCTCACTCTGTTGCCCAGACTGGAGTGCAGTGGCTGCTCCCGGCCACTGCAGCCGCGAACTACTGGGCTCCGGCAGTCTTTCCGCTTCAGCCTTCCAAGTAGCTGGAACTACAGGCGCGGTAATGCCTGGCTAATTTTTTAAAAATTTATTTATTGTAGAGATGAGGTCTCGCCAAGTTGCCCAGGCGGGCCTCGAACCCGCAGGCTCAGGCAATCCACTCACTTCAGCCTCCCAAAGCGCGGGATTACCGCGCTTTGGGAGCCACTGAGCTCGACTATCTCTGGTTTTCAACTATTTGATTGTGATATGCCTTGTTGTGGTTTTATTTATATTTATTATTCTTGGACTACGTTGCACTTCTTAGCTGAGAATCTGTGACTTTGTAATTTTCACCAAATTGGAAAATTTTTGGTCTTTTTTCTTTCTTTTTTTGATGTTACAAATTTTATTTTACTTTAAATTTTATTTTATTATAGGATTGTAGGGTGCAAGTAAGGACTAACTACATGAGAAGGCTGCATGCAGGTGAAGTTTGGGCTTCTAACTGGTCCTCACTCTTCCTGGAATTGAACCAGGTACCCTTTGTGTTGTCATGTGTCACCTACACTCCTACTTTCTTCCCTCCCCTAGTGTTGCCCAGTGACTAATGATCCCTCCCTTGCGCTAATATGACTATTGTTCAGGTCCCACTTATGAGTGAAGACGTGCTATTCAGTTCTTTGTTTCTGTGATAGTTCACTTAGTATGATGGTCTCCAACTCCATCCAATTGACTGTGAAGTCCATTATTTTGTTCTTCGTTATGGCGGTGTAATACTCCATTGTATATATGTACATTTTAAAAATCCAGTCTACTTTTGATGGGCAGTAGGTTTGGTTCCATGTTTTTGCTATTGTGAATAGTGCTGGAATAAATGTATGTGCAGGTATCTTTTTGGTAGAATGATTTATGCTCCTCTGGGTATATTCTCAGGAGAGTGATTGATGGATTGTATGGAAGATCAATTTTTAGTTCTTTTAGGAATTGTCACACTACTTTCCATAGAGGTTGAGCTAGCTTGCAATCCCACCAGCAGTGTAGAAGCATTCTCTTTTCTCTGCACCCACACCGGTGTCTGTTGTTTTCTGACTTGTTAATGATAGCCATCCTTACCGAAGTTAGTTATCTCATTATAATTTTGCTTTGCAATTCTCTGATGATTACTGAGGCTGAGTATTTTTTCATGTGTCTGTTGGCTGCTTGTCTGTCATCTTTTGAGAAGTGCCTGTTCATGTCCTTTGCCCACTTTTTATTGGGGTTGTTTGCTTTTTCCCTTTCACTTCACTTGAGTTTCTTGTAGATCCTGAATGTTAGGCCTTTTTTTTTCTTTAAATACTTTTTCTCTCTTATCTCTTTTTACTTCTGGGCTCTTCTTGTTCACTGTTAGACTACTTGATATTGTTCCATATGTTACTGATGCTCTGCTAAATTTCTTCAGTTGATTTTCCTTCTGTACTTCATTTTGGGTAGTTTCTGTTTGTGTGTCTTCACCTTTGCTGTAGTGTTTATTCTGTAATAAATCTTATCCAGTATATATATTTTTTATGATATTGCATTTTCTTCTCTCTATAAATTCCATTTTGGCCTTTACTAATATCTTCCTGGGTCAGGCGTGGTGGCTCACACCTATAATCCCAATACTTTGAGAGGCCAAGGTGAGAGGATTGCCTGAGCCCATGGGTTCGAGACCAGCCTGGGCAACTTATTGAGACCTCATCTCTACAATAAATAAAAAAATTAGTCAGGCGTAGTAGTTCCAGCTACTTGAAAGGCTGAGGCAGAAGGATAGCCTGAGTCCAGCAGGTCTAGGCTGTGGTGGCCATGAGCGTGCCACTGCACTTCAGTCTGGACGGCAGAGTGAGACCCCCAACTCAAACAAACAAACAAACAAACAAACAAACAAACATCTTCCTTTCTTTTCCTTCAGCATGTTCATGTTTTCCTTTATATCTTTTGGGTGATTTTTTGTTTATAAAATCATTCTTTTAAGTCCCTTTTCTTCTAATTCCATCATATCTGTGATTTTGGGGCCTATCTCTATTGATTAAATTTTCTCCTGGTTATGGGTCACTTTTTCCTGCTTCTTTGCATGTATGTGAATTTATTATTGAGTGCTGGACATTGTAAGTTGTCATTTTTGTATGACGGGTTTTGTTATATTCCTTTACAAAATGTAGGACTTGTTCTACCATGTGATTAAGTCACTTGGGATATTAGATCTTTTGAAGTTTGCTTTTAAGTTAGGGTAAATTCAGAGGATTCTTTAGTGGGGGCCTAAATTAGGCCACTGCTATGTGATACTCACACCAGGTGTTTATCCAATGTCCCATTTATTATGTGGTTTCTCCACTCTAGAAGGTGGGAGCATGAACTATTCTCCAGGATTTGTTCAGTTTATAGTTTTCTATTGATTTGGTCTTGTATTCATGAAGTTTTATTTCACACATGTGATCATTACTTAGGTAAACACTCAAGGGTACCCTTCTGAAGATCTCTGAAATCCTCTGTCTCTGTGCAGCTCCATCTTCTGTGGTGCTCTGCTCTAGAAAGTCTAGCTATTTTCACCTGCCTGAATTCTGAGCTCTTTCCCTTCAATTCAGCAAGATTGTGAGTCTCTGGGTTCTCTCTCCCTGATCTGCAGCCTGAAAGCTATTTCCATATAATTAACTGGGGCAATGGTAGGGCTCACTTTATTTCCCTTCTCTCAGGGATCAGACTCCTCCCCTGCCTACTGCCAATGTCCAAAAGGAATTATTTCATATATTTTGTCTGATTTTCTAGTTGTTTACGGTGGGAGAGAAGTTTTCATAGAAGTGAATCCTTTGTGAGTAGAAGCAGAATTCTCCATTAGTTTTTAAATTCAGTACTTCTAAAACAGTTCTATATTTGGTTTAGTTCTCTTTCTAAAAATGTATGAACCTTTTTTCTTTTTCTTTTCTTTTTTTTTTTTTTTAGGTGGAGTCTCACTCTGTCGCCCAGGTTGGAGCACAGTGGCATGCTCATGGCCACCCCAGTGTCAACTTGCTGAGCACCAGCGATCCTTCTGCCTCAGTCTTCCAAGTAGCCAGAACTATAGGCACGTGCTACCACATCCAGCTAATTCTTTATTTATTGTAGAGACGAGGTCTTGACAAGTTGCCTGGGCTGGTCTCTAACCCTCGGGCTCAGGCAATCCACTCACTTTCGCCTCCCAAAGTGCTAGGATTGTAGGCTGAATCACCAAGTCCAGCTGACCTTTTTTCTTTTCTTCTTTTTTTTTTTTTTGAGCTGGAGTCTCACTCTGTCGCCCAGACTGGAGTGCAGTGGCCACTCCTGGCCACCGCAGCCTCGACCTGCTGGGCTCCGGCGATCCTTCCGCCTCAGCCTTCCAAGTAGCCGGAATTACAGGCATGCGCTACCACGCCCAGCTGATTGTTTGATTTATTGTAGAGATGAGGTCTCGCTGCCCAGGCGGGTCTCGAACCCGCAGGCTCAGGCAATCCACTCACCTCAGCCTCCCAAAGGTGCAGGATTACAGGCTGAGCCACTGAACCCGACGATCCTTTTTTCTTAATAATACTTATTTCTCACTCTTTTTTTTTTTTTTGAGTCAACGTCTCACTGTTGCCCAGGCTGGAGTGTAGCATCATGATCATGGCTCACTGCAGCCTTGACTTCCTGGGCTTAAGCGATCCTTCTGCCTCAGTCTCCTGAGTAGTTGGGACTACAGGTGCACACCTCCACACTCAGTTAATTAAAAAAAAAAAATCTTTTGTAGAGACAGGGTCTCACTATATCACCCAGGGTAGTCTTGAACTCCTGGGCTCAAGCAGTCCTCCTACTTTGGCGTCCCAACATACTGGGATTGTAGATGTGAGCCACTGCACCTGGCCTATACTTTTTTCCCTTAATAATGTAAAGCATACTTATTTGTTCACATGGATATTTTATAATAATATTATATAACATATCACTCAAAAACTCGGTGACCAAAAACAAAAATAACTTATCCTTGTGAATCTGTTGATTGACTGGAGCAGCTCTGATGAACTAGGCTAGGCTTAGTTGAGGGCCTCTTCTTACAACTGGGGCAACTGCATGGCTTCACTTTTCACTGCAGATTTGTGGTCAGCTGAGGAAATTCTGCTTCTAAAGTCTTTATTCAATGCCTTGGCAGCAGCCACCCATAGGAAGATCTCATGTGCAGACACACAAAAGAACAAAAAGAAATATGGAGGCTTCTTAAGACTTAGTCTGGGATGATCTGTGACCACTTCCTCCTCATGTAACTTGCTAAAACAAGGCATCTAGCCAAACACTAAGTTGTTTTTTTTTTTGAATTGGAGTCTCATTCTGTCACCCAGGCTGGAGGGCAGTGGCACGCTCCCAGCCACCGCAGCCTCGACCTACTGGGCTCAGGTGATCCTTCTGCCTCAGCTTTGCCAGTAGCTGGAACTACAGGCACATGCCACCACGCCCAGCTAGTTTTTTATTTATTTATTGTAGAGTTGAGGTCTTGCCAAGTTGCTCATGCTGGTCTCAAACCCTTGGCCTTCCAAAGTGCTGGGATTATAGGTGTGAGCCACCACGTCCAGCCTCCAAGAACTAAGTTGAGGGGTGTACATGTACACTCTGCCTCTGACGAGACCATGGCAAGGCACTGGAGCCATCAGTTCAGTCTATTACATATGTTTTAATCCTACCCAATGGTTAACAATTTGAAGTGTTTGAAGGTCAAATTCTTCTGTGTATTGCTTTTGCATACTCATGTTTGTGGTGCATTGTTTTCTTCTGTGTTTTGTCATTTTGGGTTGTATGTTCAGATATGGTGGAGTTTTTAAAAATGGGACTTCCATGTGACTTTACTGGAGGAAACATTCCTCAAGAATAATTTTCTGTCAGTTTCTTCCAGATACCCTAAGGTTTATATTAGGCAAGGACTACTTATTACGTGACTTTCTCAGGTTAGAGTTACCAGGGCACTGCAAAGAGTAGAAAATCGAAGCCCAGACTCACATGAGAGCAAGTTTGTAGTTACTAAATCTCAGGGGAGGCATTTCCCCCTCGCCCCTTACAGTCGAACTGGGGCTGAGAGAGTAATGGCTTTACACAAGAGTCTCGGATTCACCTCCCTGAGTGGGCCCAAAACCTTGTCGTTTATTCCCTTACCATCATTAAAACCAATCTCCTTTTACCTTTTGGACAACCAAAAGTATTGGTACCCATATACTCATTTCAGTTTTAAGTTTCCTCCTTAGTTTTTGATGTCTTTCTTTCTTTTTTTTTTCCTGAGTCAGAGTCTCACTCTGTCGCTCAGGCTGGAGTGCAGTGGCACGCTCATGGCCACTGCAGCCTCAACCTGCTGGGCTCAGGTGATTCTTCCGCCTCATCCTTCCAAGTAGTTGGAATTACAGGCATGTGCCACCACGGTCAGCTAATTTTTTGATTTATTGTAGAGACGAGGTCTTGCCAAGTTGCCCAGACTGGTCTTGAACCCGTGGACTCAGTTAATCTTCTCACCTCGGCTTCCCAAAGTGCTGAGGTTATAGCCATGAGCCACCGTGCCCAGCATTTGTTTTTAGCTCAGCTATGCACTTGAAAAATTGTTTGGAATAGTTTATCCAGAATTTCTGGGGTTTTTTTCTTCTTTCAGAAAACAGATTTTTTTTTTTTTTTTAAAAGAGACAAGTTCTAGTTATCTTGCCTATGCTAGTCTTGAACTCCTGGTCTTAAGCAATCCTCCTGCCTCAGGCTCCCAAGTAACTGGGATTCCAGGCACCCGACTTTCTATCTGTTTTGTACAGGGAAGTTTTCTTATCAGCTATGTTGCTATGTTGTATATGCTCTTCTCTTTTTCTGGATTACTCCTTCTTCCTTCCCCAGTATCCACTTATACTTTAGGCTTCATTTCTTCTGAAACCTCCAGTAAACTAGATATTTCTGTTATTTTCTCTCATGGAGAAATTATTTTTCTTCATAGAGTTTATTATGTTTTGTAATTTTTTTTTTTTTTGAGTCAGAGTCTCACACTCTGTTGTCCCAGCTGGAGTGCAGTGGACCGAGTATGACCCACCACAACTTCAATCTCCTAAGATTAGGCAGACTTAAATTCTTCTAACTTAAGTCCTTCTACCTCAGTCTCCCAAGTAACTAAGATGATAGGCGTGTGCCACCACCATACCCAGCTAATTTTAAAACTCTTTGTAGAGACAGAAAGTCTTGCTACATTGCCCAGTCTGGTTTCACACTCCTGGGCTTAAGCAATCCTCCTGCTTCAGCCTCCCAAAGTGCTGGGATTACAAGCATGAATCACCATGCCTGGCCTATATTTTGTAATCGTATATGCCTTACTTAATTTTTGTCTTTCCCGTTAGACTGTAAGGGCCTTGTAGACAAAGATAAGATCTGTTTTGCTTTCTACTAATCCCAGAGATTAGTATGATGTTTATAATATAACAGACCCTCAATAAATACTTGCTGAATAAATAGTCATGATATTTAGGAATACCATGTGTCATTATAGTCATATATGCGATATTATGTTAGTCAAAGTCATTCCCAAAGTGTTAATTAACCAAGTATGTTTTCCAAAAGCTTGAGAAATATACACAGGAGAGTCTATCATGGCCTACTTTAGGACTCTGTTCCAGTTTCTGTTCTGGTCAACACTGTAACCATTGGTTAGTTAATGACATTTATGGACTGTGTCAGAGAATTTTACAGGCTTTGTACCAGTCAAAACTTGGTTGAAGTCAATAGAAATGAACTCTGATTAATTTAAATAGAAAAGGAATATCATTGAAAAGTTATCATAGCTGTGCACAGTGGGTTATCACTATAATCCCAGTACTTTGGGAGGCTGAGATGGGAGGATCGCTTGAGCCCAGGAGTTTAATACCAGCCTAGGCAACATAGCAAAACCTTGTCTTTACAAAAAATTAAAAAATTAGCCAAGTGTGACATGCCTGTAGTCCCAGCTATTCAGGAGGCTGAGGTGGAAGGATCACTTGGACTCAGAAGGTCAAAGCTGCAGTGAACCACGAGCATGCTACTATCCTCCAACCTGGGCCATAGAGACTCTGACTCAAAAAAAAAAAAAGTATTATATAACTTGTAGAATTGATGGAAAAGCAGAATGGCAGAACTGGGTTTGAACAGGAGAATCCAAGCAAGGAAAAGCCCAGCTGCTATAGTCTGAGTGTACATTTAATTATCAATGTGATAGTATTAAGAGATGAGCCTTTAGAAGGTAATTAAATTGTGAGAGCAGATCCCTCATGAGTGGGATTAGTGATTTATAAAGGGCGGAAAGGAACTGGCCAGGCCCCCCTTTGTTGTTGGTTTTTGTTTTTGTTTTTGTTTTTGAGTTGGAGTCTCACTCCATTGCCCAGACTGGAGTGCAGTGGCATGCTCATGGCCACCGCAGCCTCGACCTGCTGGGCT
>NW_007231875.1:157460-166953 GCF_000164805.1 Carlito syrichta | reverse complement strand
TAGAGATGAGGTCTCACCAAGTTGCCCAGGCAGGTCTCAAACCCACAGGCTCAGGCAATCTACTCACCTCAGCCTCCCAAGGCACGGGACTACAGGCTGAGCCACCCAGCCCGGCTTAATTTTTTTATTTATTGTAGAGACGAGGTCTCGCCAAGTTGCCTGGGCTGGTCTCGAACCCACGGGCTCAGGCAATCTACTTGACTTGGCCTCCCAAAGTGGTAGGATTACAGGCTGACACTGAGTCTAACCCCAGAACCCCCTTTGTTATGGTATGAAGAATGTTCAGCTACTATCTCTTGCTTGCCAGTAAAACTCGAGAGGCAGAAAACTAAGAAGAAAAAGATTTTATTTCTAAATTCAGAATTCAGGAAATCAGAACCTGACATTTTCTGCACAAATCTATACATCCCTTAGGTTTCACAGTTCATATTTATAAGCCCAGATTTACTGGTTGCTATAGATTAACATCAAACTATGTGACAGAGCATTGTACAGAACTTTAGATACAGTTGCATTTTGTCGATAGTGACATTTATAGTCCATAATTTCTTGGTGCCAGTTATTGGGGATAGCCCACAACTTCACTTATTAGTAACTCCAGACAGAGGAGTCAATCAAGCTTACTACTGAGCAAGGGAGTTAACAGAACATATTACAAAGTAAGACATCATTCACTACAGTATATCATTAATCAGTAGTTATAACAAGACAAGAGGATATAAAAATTACAAAACATATGGTTACATGTTATGGTTACTATAACTCTTTTAATCTGTGACATCTGTGAAGTGAATAACTATCCTTTCTATCAGTTGAATGAGCATAGCCTGCAGGGGAGTCAGGGGCTCCTAGAAGTAATTTACAAAGAATGCATAGGAGATAAGAAAAACAACTTCCTTTGCTAATTCTTAAGAATGTAGGTACGTGCAGAGCTGCTCGCTTCTACCTCTCTTCAAGGATTATGGCAACATGGACAAGCTATAGTAGGTTTCCATAACACCTTTATGCCCTTTTATACCTTCTGCTACATAATAACACAGTGCTTCTCCTTTCTGAAGAGGGCAGCAGCAAGGCACCATCTTGGAAGCAGAGACAGGGCCCTCATTAGACACCAAACTTGCCAGAATTTTGATCTTAGACTTCCTATCCTCCAGAACTATGAGAAATAAATTTCTGTTCCTTGTAAACTACCTAGTCTCAGGCATTTTGTTATAGCAACACAAATGGACTAAGACAGAAATTGGTACCATGAGTGGGGTGTTACTACAACAAATACCTAAATGTGTGTAAGTGGCTTTGGAATTGAGTAAGGGGTAGAGGTTGGAAGAGTTTGGAGGTGTATGCTAGAGAAAGCCTAGATTACCATGAATGGAGCATTAACAGTGCTCCATTAATCACCATGAATTTCTGAGCCCTCAGGGCTCAGAAATAGAGAGCTATAGAGAAAGCCTAAATCTTCTTAGAGACTAAGTGACTGTGAACAGAATGTTGGTAAAAATATGGGTGGTAAAGGCAATCTTGAAGAGGTCTCAGATGGAAATAAGAAATATGCTATTGGAAATTGGAGAAAAGGCCATTTTTGTTACAAAGTGGTAAAAAAAACTTGTCTGAATTGTGTTCCTTTCCTACTGCTTTGTGAAAAGCAGAACTTCAGAGTGATGAACTAGGATATTTAGCAGAAAAAAAAAATCTCTAAGTGTTCAGGGTGTTGCATGGCTTCTCTTGAATGCTTGTAGTAAAATTTACAAAGAGAAATGAATTAAAGATGGAATTTATAATCAAAAGGGGAGGATATTTAAAGATATGGAAAATTCTCAACCTGGCCACAGAGAGAATACCTAGGGTGTAGCCAAGCAAACGTTTAATAAAGAGATTAGCAAGGATGGAAGGGAGCCAGATGTTATTCATCGGGACAATGAAAGAATGACCCCTAAGGCATTCTGGGGATTTTTGAATCTGCCACTCCCGTCACAGGCCCAGAGTGCCACATCCATGAGAGCAGAATGGTTTCAAGGGAGAGGCCCAGGGCACCCTTGGAACCTCAGGACTCACTGCGTAGGACTGTTTCAAGTCTCTGCTACCCGAATTCAGTGCAGTGCTCCTTAGCCATCCCAGCTGTGGCTCAAGTGGGCCCAGATCCGGCTGGAGCTACTGATCTGTAGGGTGCAAATGATAAACCTTGGTGACGTTCATGTGGTGCTAATTCTGCAGGTGTGTAGAGTGCATGAGCTGTGGAAACACGACTGCCTCCACCTAGCTTTCAAAGGATACTGGCAGCGCGTTCGGTGGTCCCGAATCTGTCTCTTGCTTCAAAAGTGTTTGGACGCCTCAGACCTGGGGACTCCCTCTCTTCCAGCCTCCCACCACCCTCCGATCTCCTCTCCACTTCTTGCAACCTCCGAGACCACCTTCTCGGCCACCTTCTGTTTCTGGGATCAGCGAACACCAGTTTTGTGGTTAGCTCCTTCTTGCCGACCAGTCAAGAGCTCCCAGGTTTGCCAGAATTCGGAGGCAGCCATCAACCGCCTGGTCAATTTGCATCTGCCAGCCTCTCTCTGGGCTTCTGTTTCGACACCTACCTGTCTCTAGGCTTCTGTTTCAACCCCGATGCTGTGGCTCTGGAAGGCGGGGGCCACTTCTGCGAGTTGGCCAAGGAGAAACATGAGGGCGCCGACTGTCTCTTCAAGATGCAAAACCAGCATAATGGTTGCGCCCTCTCCCAGAATATCCAGAAGTCGTCTCAAGATGAGTGGGATAAAATCCCGGATGCCGTGGAACCCGCCTTGGACCTGGAGAAGAACCCAAACCAAGCCCTTTGGGTTCTTCATACTCTGGGATTTGCCCACACAGACCCCCATCTCTGTGACTTCCTGGAGAACCACTTCCTAGATGTGGAAGTGAAGCTCATCAAGAAGATGCGCCATCACCTGTCCAACCTTTGCAGGCTGGTGAGGCCGAGTCTGGGCTGGGCGAGTATCTCTTCGAAAGCCTCATCCTCAAGCACGACTGGGAACCCAGTGACCTCTGGGACCCTTCTCAAAGGATCAGGGCTTCTGCCTAAGCGTACCCTTCCAGCCACTAGGCAGCTTTTTAACCACCCTGGAGCCCTCTCCCAAGTCCTGGGCCAAATGAAAACAAAGCTTTTTGCAGTAAAACAAAACAAAACAAAACAAAAAACAAAAAACCCAAATGATGTCTCGGAGATCCTCACCAATGCCTAGTGGAGCCATGGGAGTGGGGCCACCACAAAGAGAGTTCCCACTAGGATAATACCCAGCAGAGCTGTGGGGTCAGGGATACTGAAAAGAATCCCTCTTTGGGCAGTATTTAGTGGTGCTGTGGGGGGAGGGTGTCCCCAAGATCCCATACCTGTAGAGCCACCAGGGTGCAACACAAGCCAGGGAGTGCCACAGGCACCCGATTTTAATACTTGAGAGTTGCTGTGTGGACTGTGCCCAGGGAAACCATGGAAGTGGTCTGCCTGGGACCTTGGGGGCCCAACCTCACCCGAGTATGTCCAGAAGGTAGGACATATAATCAAAGAAGATTGTTCTCAAGCCCATTGAATGTTGTTTGTCTTGTTGAGTTTTGGACTTACTTGAGACCTGTCACTGCTTTTCCTTTCCTGTTTCCCTTATGGAGTGGAAATGTCTATCCTATGCCTGTCATACCATTACACTTTAGAAGCACATAGCTTATTCGATTTCACAGGCTCACAATTGGAGGAGAATTTGTCTCAGGATGAATTATTTCTTTGAGTCTCATCCATATCTGATTTAAAAGAGATTTTGAGATTTAAACTTTTGAGTTTATGCTGAAAGAAGTTAAGACTGTTGGGGCTATTGGGATGAAAAGTATATATTTTGCATGTGAGAAGGACATGAATTTTGGAAGTCAGGGGCAGAATACTATGGTTTAACTATGGTTTGCTGCCCCCTCCAAAACTGATGTTAAAATATAATTGCCAATGTGATAGTATTAAGAGGTGGGGGCCTTTAAGAGTTGATTAAATCTTGAGGACAGAGCCCTAAGGAATAGAATTAGTAAGCTTATAAAGGACTGGAGAGAACTAACTGGCCCTCTCCTTTTGCCTTTCTGCCCTTTCCTCCATGTGAGGCTACAGTGTTTGTTCTCTTTGGAGGGTACAGCATCAAGGCATCATCTTGGAATTGGAGACAGAGCCCTCACCAGACACAACCTGCCAGTGCCTTGATCCTGGACTTCCCAGCCTCCCAAACTGTGAGAGATAAATTTCTGTTTTTTATAACATACTCAGTCTCAGTTATTTGGTTATAGCAGCACAAATGTACTAAGACACCAGCCAACATACATACCACTATGGAAATGGCTTCCTTGGAATTACTCAGCAGGTAGTGCTGTCTTGGACATGTTCCGCTATGTTCTTGAATTCTGTAGTCCTAGGGCACTCACCATCATACCAGTGGGCTTATCTCTAACTGCCCTGTGTCTTTGAAGAACTTCTTGGAAAGTCCTGGGTAGAAGTTCTGATTGGCTCAACTTAAGTCATGGATCCAAGCTATGATTACTGGGTTCTAAAGAAAAAGGTGCTGTCTCCCTACTTTGAGTTCCACATGGGAAGTAGAACCTGCCTTCCATTTATCTTAGGACTCTTTCCCCAATAGGAAGGAGTTCACGAGTCTGTTCAGACAGTTGCTAACTCCAGGGAAGATACTTCTATTATTTAAGCTGGATCCCTCTTTGTCCCATTCCCATTCCCCTCAGCCTGCCCTCACCCTAGGCCCTTTTCTTTTTTGTGTCCCTTACCTGCCTCTCATGCAGTATTTTGGAGTTCTCTTCTGAACTGAATGTGGATAGGGTAGACCTTCCTTGTTCTCTACTTCTTCGTATTCTTGTAAACAAACACAGAGCAAAACCAAAACCGAAATCAAAAGAACTAATGGGCTTTAATCTTTTGAAAGAGTTCCCTGATGAGCCCTGTCAAAGTCTCTGAATTCTGTTCAATTAAATTCTATAAACTTTAATGAACCTATTTTTCTGGTTCAGAGAATGGTTGCTCTTTAGGGATTCTCTGATTATGAGCATTGGGGATGCACAGTCCAGGCCTTAGGAAGACATAGAAACCCAGAATATAACCATCCTTAGTCCAGCTTTCTAACTCTTTTTTTTTTTTTTTGGAGTTGGAGTCTCACTCTGTCGCCCAGACTGGAGTGCAGTGGCCGCTCCCGGCCACCGCAGCCTCGACCTGCTGGGCTCCGGCAATCCTTCTGCCTCAGCCTTCCAAGTAACCGGAATTACAGGCATGCGCTACCACGCCCAGCTGATTTTTTGATTTATTGTAGAGATGAGGTCTCGCTGCCCAGGCGGGTCTCGAACCCGCGGGCTCAGGCAATCCACTCACCTCAGCCTCCCAAAGGCGCGGGATTACAGGCTGAGCCACCGAGCCTGGCTTCTAACTCTTTTCAAAGCCTTTCAGATTTGTGAAGCCTGGGCCACTTCCACTTTTTGAGATTCTTGGCATAGTAAATAGTAAAGAATAGTATAGGCAGAATTACAAATATTGTGGTATGTTTCAAGTATGTGAAAATTGAATTTTTTTTTTAGTTGGAGTCTCACTCCATTGCCCAGGCAAGAGTGAAGTGGCACACTCACGGCCACCCCAGCGTCAACTTGCTGGGCTCCGGCAATCCTTCTGCCTCAGCCTTCCAAGTAGCTGGAACTACAGGCATGTGTTACCATGCCCTGTAGTTTTTTTATTATTATTATTTATTGTAGATACGAGGTCTTGCCAAGTTGCCCGGGCTAGTCTTGAATCCCTGGGCTCAGGCAGTTCCTTTGCCTTGGCCTCCCAAAGTGCTGGTATTATAGGTTGAGCCACCGAGTCCGGCTTTGGATGCTTTTTTTAAAACATACATGCTAAAACACAATTGTATGTATAACCTCATTAGGAAACAACATCAAAAATCTCATTGATGTTGCTGCTGGGTTGGTGTAGAGTTTTTGGTTTGGCCCCTCATCATCTCTAGTCTAGGTATGTATGGCTCTGACACACCCTGCTGTCATGTGCTTAGTCCTTCTGGATGCTGCTCTAGAGATGGGAAGACATCCTGGGCTCCTTGGCTTACTAGGTTCTGTCCTTGTCAGGACTGACCATGGTAGGCGGAGGCTGGTTCTTCCCATGGTTAAAGCTTAGCTTTTGCACCTATGATTCTAACCTACTCCCTAGGCATCCCTTCTTGGGAAGTTTTATGAACTCTATGCTGGGCTTGGCTTCCTATGTCTGCCCTTTGTGGGAATTCACCCTCCTTCTATCCCAGAGTTCCTGTTTCTGGTATTAGATTCCTCTGGATCATCGCCCAGCTGGACTGATTCAGTTTCCCTGAAATCAGTGAACGTCCTAGATAATCAGGTTCCCTACAACCTCAGGCTCTCTGTGATACTTTGGTCTGCTGCCTCCTGTCCTGTGAGGTGGAAAAAGGAATATGGTATTTTAGAAATAGTATTTTTCATCTAACAAAGAGCTCAAGCACATAGACCCAGGAATAAGTATCATTTCCACCAGGGCGTGCCATTTAATTGCGTTAAGCTTCTTAGATTTATCAGATAAAGGACAAATCTGATTTATCAAAGCTAAGAGTGGCTAATGCTCTGGATGGCAAAATCCAGATTTAAGAGGATGGTTCTTGTCAGTTGGACAATGAGCTGAAGCAGACATGAGGGTATTTAATTGTGCAGATGCCAAATTTCTCACTTTTATTGCCCAAATTCTCAGTTACACAAGCTTATATTTAGTCATAGCTTAGTGGCAGCCCACTTGCAAAAGGCCCAGAGGTTTTATTTGGAAAGCCTTTCAATTTATTAGCAAACCAGCATAACCCTGATTATAAAACATCTCCACATGGGACACATAGAGGTCAAGGAACAAGTTTACTTAGGGCTTTTATTCAAAGTGTAAACAATGTGAAAATATATGGTATGATGATAGACATTTTTTGGGAGTGCAGAAATACAAATTACTAAGATATATTCATGACAAAGAAAATTTGAGTAGCCAGATAGTTGCTGAAGATAGTGAAGAGTTTTTTAAGAATGGTTTATAAGCCGGGCTCGGTGGCTCAGCCTGTAATCCCGCGCCTTTGGGAGGCTGAGGTGAGTGGATTGCCTGAGCCCGCGGGTTCGAGACCCGCCTGGGCGGCGAGACCTCATCTTTACAATAAATCAAAAAATCAGCCGGGCATGGTAGCGCATGCCTGTAATTCCGGCTACTTGGAAAGCTGAGGCGGAAGAATCGCCGGAGCCCAGCAGGTCAAGGCTGTGGTGGCCGGGAGCGGCCACTGCACTCCAGTCTAGGTGACAGAGTGAGACTCCAACTTTAAAAAAAAAAAAAAAAAAAAAGAATGCCTTATAAAGAAAGCACTGAGTTCTTCTGGCTTTACAGGCAAGTTTATTCAAATCTTCAAGAAATCATGGTATTAAAATGATTGCAGCCAGGCGCAGTGGTTTAAGCCTGTAATCCCAGCACTTTGGGAGGCTGAGGTGAGAGGACTGCCTGAGCTCAGGGGTTCGAGACCAGCCTGGGCAACTTTGTGAGACCTTGTCTCTACAATAAATCAGAAAATTAGCTGGTCCTGGTGGTGTGCGCTTGTAGTTCCAGCTACTTGGAAGGCTGAGGCAGAAGGATCACCTGAGCCCAGCAGGTGAAGGCTGTGGTGGCTGTGAGCTGCACTCCAGCCTGGGCGACAGAGTGAGACTCCAACTCAAAGAAAAAAAAAAAAATGACTCTAGGCTAGGTGCAGTGGCTTACACCTATAATCCTAGCATTTTGGGAAGCCAAGGCAGGAGGATCACTTGAGGCCAGGAGTATAAGACCTGCCTGGGCAACATAGTGAGACCCTGTTTCTACAAAAGAATCTTTATAAAATGATCACAGGCCTGAGTATTGAATTCCAGGTTGAAAATTATGTTCCTTAGACTGTTGAAAGCATTGTTCCATTGTCTTGTAGCTTCCAGTATCGTGATTGCAAAGTCTGATGTCCTTCTGATTCTTGAGTTTGAATATGGAAATATGTTCTTTCTTGGAAACTTGTAGGCTATCTCTGATGTTCTGAAAGTTTTCAATAGTGTGGACTGATACTCATCCATTGGACAGGAAACTCAGGGACACTTTCTATTTGGACATTACTGAATTTTCTTTGATTACTTACACTCCCGTTTTTTCTTTTTTAAAATTTATTTTAGAGTAGTAGGGTACAAGTGGGGACTTACTACATAAGTAGGTTGCATGCAGGTGAAGTTTGGGCTTCTGTCTGGCCTTCTTGTCCCCTGATAGTGGACCCGTACCCAGTGTGTTACCACATGCCCCCCTTCTTCTCCTAGCAATGTCTAGTGTCTGTCGATCCCACCCTTGTGCTAGTGTGGCTAGTGGTCTGTGTTTGCTTATGAGTGAGAACATGTGGTATTCAGTTCTTTGTTTCTGTGATAGTTCACTTAGTATGATGGTTTCCAGCTGTATCCAAGTTGCTTCAAAGGTCATGATTTTGTTCTTCTTTATGGCTGCATAATATTATATTGTTAACATTCCTATGTTTTCTGTTTTCCTTTTTTGGAGCTTCAGTTGGTTGGACATTTTGGACTAGTTCTCTAATTGTTTTTATCTTTTCTAATATCTGTATTTTTTTCTTTCTTTCTTTCATTTTTTTTTTGAGTTGGAGTCCCACTCTGTTGCCCAGGCTAGAGTGCAGTGGCATGCTCACAGCCACCGCAGCCTCAACCTGCTGGACTCAGGTGATCCTTCTGCCTTAGCCTTCCCAGTAGCTGAAACTACAGGCATGTGCCACCACGCCTGGCTAATTTTTTGATTTATTGTAGAAATGAGGTGTCACCAAGTTGCCCAGGCTGGTCTTGAATCCATGGGCTCAGGCAGTCCTCTCACCTCAGTATTCCGAAGTGCTGGGATTATAGGAGTGAGCTACTGCGCCTGGTCTAACTTGGTTTTGTCATTGTTCTTTACATGTTACTTTCTTAGAGCACTATCTTCTTATTTCATGGATGTAATATCCTCTTTTATCCTTCTGAATAAAGCAGTGATAGTTTAAAAAATATTTGTTTTCCATGTATAAGCCCTCTTTCCTCTGGAAAGCTTTATTATGTTTATTTCAGACCCTTTCATAAAAGATGCTTTTCTCAAATGCCTGGGATTCTTAGCTTTGTGCTCATATTTAAGAGAGGGTTGGGCTGGGTTTAGTGGCTCATATCTATAATCCTACCACTTTGAGTGACTGAGGTGGGAGGATTCGCTTGAGCCCAAGACCAGCCTAGGCAACATAGTACAACCTCATCTCTACAAAATAAAAAAGTTAGCCAGGCATGATGGTGTGTGTCTGTAGTCCCAGCTTCCCAGGAGGCTGAGGCAGAAGGGTCACTTGAGTCCTGGAGGTTGAGAGTGTGGTGAGCCATGATTGTGCCACTGTACTCCAGCCTGAGTGACAGAGTGAGACCCTGACTCAAAAAAAAA
>NW_007231875.1:146874-157369 GCF_000164805.1 Carlito syrichta | reverse complement strand
AAAAAGAGAGAGAGAGAGAGAGAGAGAGAGAGAGAGAGAGAGAGAGAGACACTAAAAAACTGTTTGGGCTGGGCACAGTGGCTTATGCCTATAACCCCAGCACTTTGGGAGGCTGAGATGAGAGAATTGCCTGAACCCCTGAGTTCAAGACCAACCTGGGCAACTTGACAAGACCTCATCTGTACAATAAATCAAGAAAAATTATTTGGGCATGGTGGTACGTGCCTGTAGTTCCAGCTATTTGGAAGGCTGAGGCAAAAGGATCACCTGAACCTAGCAGGTCGAGGCTGTGGTGGTTGTGAGCATACCACTGCACTCACCACACTCTCAACCTCCAGGACTCAAGTGACCCTTCTGCCTCAGCCTCCTGCGAAGCTGGGACTACAGACACACACCATCATGCCTGGCTAATTTTTAATTTTGTAGAGATGAGGTTGTACTATGTTGCCTAGGCTGGTCTTGAACTCTTGGGCTCAAGCGAATCCTCCCACCTCAGCCACTCAAAGTGGTAGGATTACCTGGGCAACATAGTAAGACTGTGACTTAAGGAAAAAAAAAAAAGCTGTTTGACCTAGAGGAAACTATAATGTAAACAGGGAACTTTATGTGATAATGATGTGTCAGTGTAGGTCCATCAAGGGTAACAAATGTACCTCTCTGGTAAGGTATGTTGACAATGGGAAGGCTGTGCATGTGACTGGTGGACAGGATATAAGAGAAATCTCTGCCTATAATCTCAGCATTTTGAGAGGCTGAGGTGAGTGGATTGCTTGAGCCTGCAGGTTTGAGACCAGCCTGGGCAACATGGTGAGACCTTGTCTCTACAATAAACAAAAATTAGCTGGGGTGGTAGCGTGGGCCTGTAGTTTTGTAGTTCTGGTTACTTGGATGGCTGAGGCGGAAGGATCGCTGGAGCCCAGCAGGTCGACACTGGGGTGGCCATGAGTGTGCCATTACACTCCAGCCTGGGCAACAGAGTGAAACTCCAACTCAAAAAAGAAAAAAAAAAAAGAGAAATTTCTGTATCTTCTGCTCAGTTTTGCTATGAACCCAAAACTGCTCTAGGAAATAAAGTCTATCAAACAAACAAAACAGGCCGGGCTCGGTGGCTCAGCCTGTAATCCCAGCACTTTGGGAGTCCAAGGCAAGTGGATTGCCTGAGCCCGCGGGTTTGAGACCCGCCCGGGCAACTTGGCGAGACCTCATCTCTACAATAAATAAAAAAACTAGCTGGGCGTGGTAGCGCACGCCTGTAGTTCCAGCTACTTGGAAGGCTGAGGCGGAATGATCGCCGGAGCCTAGCAGGTTGAGCCTGCAGGGCTGCAGTGGCCGGGAGCAACATTTGCAAACAGAAGGACAAAAAACAAAACAAAACAAAACATTGTGTTGGAGTGCAGTAAAGCAAATAAAAACCAACTTTTACTGTGGGAAATAAGCTGTTTTGACTATCTATGTGAGTGGAATTTCCTGGCTGTGATCTCTCCTGTGTGGCCCTCTAGCTGTGTTATTTCCTTGGGGCACCACTGGTGCCCATAGCTTTAGGTCTTTTCTTTTGGTCTGTCAGATTCCACTGAGAAGACTCTTTCAAACACTTGTGCAGATAATACATACCTGGTTTCCAGGATTATCAAGAAAAGTAAAACTAACAAAAGGAGACTGTATTCTACCAGATATTACAATTTGATACAAAGCTACACTGATGAAAAGAGTGGTAGTATGAGGCCGGGCACAGTGGCTCACGCCTGTAATCCCAGCATTTTGGGAGGCCAAGGCAGGAAGACTGCTTGAGCTAAGAGTTCAAGACCAGCCTGGGTAACATAGCAAGGCCCTGTCTCTACAGAAAACAAGAAAAAAAAAAGATAGTAGTACCATATGAATTAATAGATCAATGCAACAGAATTATAGGTAGTCTAGAAATAGACTGCTTTGTGTATTTAAATGTAGTATAGGCCGGGCGTGGTGGCTCAGCCTGTAATACCAGCACTTTGGGAGGCCAAAGAGAGAGGATTACCTGAACTCAGGGGTTTGAGACCAGCCTGGGCAATTTGGTGAGACCTTGTCTCTACAATAAACCACAAAAACTAGCCGGGTGTGGTGGCATGCGTCTGTAGTTCCAGCTACTTGGAAGGCTGAGGTGGAAGGATCACTGGAACCCATCAGGTTGATGCTGGGGTGGCTGTGAGTGTGCCGTTGCACTCCAACTAAAAAAAAAAAAAAGAAATTAAAAACATTTGCAAACAGAAGGACAAAGTAACATATTGAAAAAGCTTTTGTAACAAATATGCCAGAGAAAGGGCTGATATTCTCTATTTATAAAGAACTTATAAAAATTGATCAGAAAATAATAAAACCTGATAGAAAAATGACCCAAAAACAATTCTCAGAAGAAACATAAGTGCTGAAGAAGTATATGGGTGGGACTTCCCCAAACCCCACAAAAACCGGAATTATCTTTTGGAGGGCTGGTCCCTTGCAGTGCACTTGGAATTTATTCCTCTGGATCAAACAGTCAACTAAAGGTTTTATTGGAAATTTTGGGAAGGTTGTGTCACAATTTGCAGAAAAAAACATATTGAGTTGTGGCAAACAGGTGACTGATTTTTTTTTTTTTTTACTATGATAACACACCTGCCTACACTGTGTTGAGTGTTCAGCAGTTTTTGACCAAAAACAGCATGACCACCATGCCACACCCTCCCTATTCACTTGATCTCACCCTGAGTGATTTTTTATTTTCCCAGAGGAAAAAAGTTCTTAAAGGGAAACAGTTTGCCAATGTGGAAGAGTTGAAACAAAAAACAGCAGAGGCACTAAAAAGGCATCAAAATTGACAAGTTCAAAAACTGTTTTGCGTAGTGGAAAAAAGTATCTCAATAGGTATATTGCATCAAAAGGAGAGTACTTTAAAGTTGACTGGGGCTGGGCTCGGTGGCTCAGCCTGTAATGCCAGCACTTTGGGAGGCCGAGGTGAGTGGATTGCCTGAGCCCGTGGGTTCGAGACCCGCCTGGGCAACTTGGCAAGCCCTCATCTCTACAATAAATAAAAAAATTAGCCGGATGTGGTAGCGCGCGCCTGTAGTTCCAGCTACTTGGAAGGCTAAGGTGGAAGGATTGCTGGAGCCCAGCAGGTTGAGGCTGCGGTGGCTGGGAGCGGCCACTGCACTCCAGTCTGGGTGACAGAGTGAGACTCCAACTCCAAAAAAAAAAAAAAGTTGACTGAAGTTTAAATATGTAATAGACCAGGTGTGGTAGCTTACACCTATAATCCCAGTACTTTAAGAGGCCAAGGTGAGAGGATTGCCTGAGCTCACGGGTTCAAGACCAGCTTGGGCAAGTTAGTGAGACCTCATCTCTACAATAAATCAAAAAATTAGCTGGGTGTCGTGGTGCATGCCTGTAGTTGCAGTTACTTGGAAGGCTGAGGCGGAAGGATCACCTGAACCCAGCAGGTCGAGGCTGTGGTGGCTATGAGCATGCCAGCCACTGCACTCCAGCCCGGGCAACAGAGTGAGATTCCAACTAAAAAAAAAAAAAAAACCACAAAAAGCAAACAAACAAACAAAAAATATGTAAGAGTAAATACACAATTTTTTATAAATAAATTCCAGGCTTTTTTGGGTATGTTTTCTCATACGTTAAAATGTCTCCTTCACTAATAATCTAGGATTTCCCATTGAAAGGAGATACCATTTTTTGCCTGTTTAATAATGAATAGGCAAGTAAATTACAAAATTATAATAATGCTGGTATGTATGCTTTGAAACAAGCACTTTCATTCAATGTTATTGAACATATAATCATTTTTTCTGGAAAGCAACTTGGCAGTACAAGTCAAAAACAACCCTGAGCAGCAAACATCAAGCCCCTTTCTTCTTGAGAGCCTTGAGAAATGCTGCTCCCTGTCTGCCTGGAATACTCTTCCTCATCTCTTCCTAGATCATTCCTCCTCACTTCTTGGGCCCTGAAGTTCACCTTCTCCAGGCTAGATCAGATTCTCTTTATCCAGCTTATCCATCAGCCAATGTTCTGGGAGCCAAATGGGAGGAGAAGGGTGGAAGGCCCCACCATTCAGTATGAAAACTTCCATTTAATCCCTCTGCTTTATTTATGGTGTTCTTACCCTCAACTCTGCATGGTGTTTCTCTGTTTTCTCCTCTCCAAAGAATAAACTCCCGCCTCACTGCTCAGACTGGAGGGAGGATCCACCAGCCTGACTGCTTGTAGTGAACTCTCCTGTTTTAAGCTCTACCTCCATACCCCCCAGAGGTAGCTGATGCCTTTGCTTCTTGTAATTTGCTGGTGCTTTTCTGCATTTCTGAATCATCTACAGTGAATCACTTTCACAATCAGAAAAAAGTCCCTAAATTTTCCTTATTCAAAACTTCCTACATTTTGACCCAGCAATTTCACTTCTTGGAGTATCTTTCTTTCAAGGAAATAAAAATTTGGGAAACACTTATGTACAGTTATCTGCATCATAGGACAATTTATAATAGAGGATAATTGGTTGCATCCTAAAAAAACCAACATCAAGGTCAGGGTTAAGGGTCATGGATAAAGCCATATGATAAAGCCATTAAGTGGGGGGTCCAAAGATACCTATTTAATGACATGGGGAGAAGGCTTATGATTTAGTATAAAATGAAAGAAGCATAATATAAAATTGTAAGTGTCTACCTTTATTTAGATTTTATTTAAAAATATGCATGAGGCTGCACTCGGTGGCTCAGCCTTGGTTCAGCACTTTGGGAGGCTGAGGCGAGTGGATTGCCTGAGTCCATGGGTTCAAGACCAGCCCGGGTAACTTGGTGAGACCTTGTCTCCATAATAAATAAAAAAAAAAATTAGCTGGGTATGATAGTGGACACCTGTAGCTCTGGCTACTCGGAAGGCTGAGGTGAAAGATCACCAGAGCCCAGCAGGTTGATGCTGGGTTGGCTGTGAGTGTGCCACTGCACCCCAGCCTGGGCAACGGAGTGAAGCTCTGACTTAAAAAAAAAAATGCGAGGTGAGTGGATTGCCTGAGCCCGTGGATTCAAGACCCACCTGGGCAACTTGGTGAGACCTCATCTCTACAATAAATCAAAAAATTAGCCGGGCGTGGTAGGGCACACCTGTAGTTCCAGCTACTTGGAAAGCTGAGGCAGAAGGATCACCGGAGCCCAGCAGGTAGAGGCTGCGGTGACCGGGAGCAGCCACTGCACTCCAGTCTGGGCGACAGAGTGAGACTCCAACTCAAAAAAAAGAAAAAAAAAAAATGCACGGAAGAAGGCTGGAAGGAAAGAACTTCTGAATATTAACAGTTGTTACCTTTAGATGGTGGGATCTCATTGTCTACAGTAATCATGCACTATCTTTGTAATTCAAAAAGTTTTTGATATATGAAAAGGAGAAGACAATTAAAAAGTTAATGTAATCTGAGGTTGCATCAATAGAGGCAGAAATTTTAGGGCAAGAGAGGTGATAGTCTGGATTCTGATCACCTGGAGTGTCATGTCTGGCATACAAGGGAGGATGCCACATGTTAAGAGGAAAGTAAACAAACTGCAGGTTGGCCAGAGACTTCTGGAAATCAGGGTTAGCTGGAGGAGTGGGAGAGAGTAGGCTCAGCATGGGCCTGGTGGCAATTTGTATGTGGCTGTAGCACTGCATGAGAGGGACAGAACAGTCGAGTGTCATGCAGCTCTTAGGGTCAGAGCCAAGGCTGTGGGGGAAGCTCAAAGGTGGAGAAAGATGCTCTGACAGCATCTGTGATGGACACCTCTCCCTGCAAACATCAACGATCATGCTGAGGTTGGCGTGAAGAGGAAATGAAGGACCCTAGTGCTCTGGAGGTCAAAGGGACCATGAGGTCAACAACCCGGTGACCAGTGAGCCAGCATGTTAGCATGGAAAGAAGTTTTGATGTCACTAAGCCCCACAGCTCTCTGCCTTGTGTACGTGCGATGTATGATGTTCACACACTCCCATGGGTCACAAATAAGATGACTTTTGGTTGCACAAAATTCCAGTGCACTCCACACAACCCCATTCCTTTCTTTCCTATTCGGGAAGGCGATGTGAATTTACGCAACTGGAATTGATCTTATTATAGAAATAACCTTGAATCTGTTGATTCATGAAAAAGAGCAGACCACTCATAAGTTTCAGATCAATGATGAGTGACATTACCTCACGCAATGCTCCTGGTACCTAACTGTCACACGCTTGCTTCTCACCCAACCCCTTCATTTCACAGTGGGGAAACTGGGCAAGGAAAGAGCCAGAGTGAAGTGAGTATGAGAGGTGGGAGGCAGGAGCTGAATATCCTAACTCCAGACCATGGCTCCTTCTGTGACTGAGAGCTGCGGGCTATCAATGTAGCTTGTGGTGACAGTGAGGGTGGGAGAAATAAGGAAGCAAAGGAAGAAGTGAGGTGTGAACCTGCCGTGTTCTGTCCCGGCCACATCACCGAGGAGGTGCTTGAGTCCAACATCCTTCTTAGCCTCCCTGAGCAGTGCTTGGAGGTGAGGTTGGGCCGGCAGCGTGGTGGTAGGGGTTGAATTGTGCTCCCCTGCAAGATATATTAAAGTCTTAACCCCTAGTAGTACCTCAGAATGTAACCTTATTTGGAAATAGGGCCTCTCCAGAGGCAATCAATTTAAATCAGAGTCGTTAGGGTGGGCCCTAATCCAGTATGACTGGTATCCTCATAAAAGGAGAAATTTGGACAGAGATGGACACACACAAAGGGAGAATGTCACGTGAAGGTGAAGGTAGAGATGGGGGTGATGTGTCTAACAGCTGAGGAATGCCAACAGTTGCCAGCAGAGCGTCGAAAGCTAGAAGTCGGACTCAGTGGCTCAGCCTGTAATCCCGCACCTTGGGAGGCTGAGGTGAGTGGATTGCCTGAGCCCATGGGTTTGAGACTCGCCTGGGCAACTTGGCGAGACCTCATCTCTACAATAAATCAAAAAATTAGCCAGGTGTGGTAGCACGCGCCTGTAGTTCCAGCTACTTGGAAGGCTGAGGTGGAAGGATCGCCGGAGCCCAGCAGGTCGAGGCTGCGGTGGCCGGGAGCGGCCACTGCACTCCAGTCTGGGCGACAGAGTGAGACTCCAACTCACAAAAAAAAAAAAAAGCAAGCAAGCTAGGAGAAAGGCACCACATAGATTCTCCTTTACAGCCCTCAGAAGGAACCAGCCCTTCAGGCGATATGATCTAGACAGCTGGCCTCCAGTACTGTGAGAATCCATTTCTGTTGTCTAAGCCACTCAGCTTGTGGTACTTATGACAGTCCTAGCAAGTGAATATGGGGGGATAGAGCTTACAGCCCTCTTCGTTGTATGTCTTCACCATTTCCCCACCCCAAACCGTAAAGTCCCATTCCCGCAACACTCTCACCCTTAAACCTCCATACCATTTGCCCTTAAGTTTGTGTGGCCAGGGCACCAAATGGGCATGGGGCAGGCAGGGCAATGACACTGCTTTGCCCACCAGTTGGTGGGCTAGGGCAGCGGGGAGGAAGAGGATGGTGTCCAAGATACTTCAAAAGGCAGAGCACTTGGGACTCAGGACTGTAGAAGGTCTGAGTCTGAGGGTTTAAGGTACTGGCTGAAGGTGGGGATGAAGACACTTAAGACAGATTATATGGGACCAAACAGAAAAGGAAGCCTGGGTGAGGTAACTGCTCCCCCCCCCCCGCCTGCCCCCAGGAAGCATATCATGTCAGCATCAATACACACCTCACTTGTGATCAAGTCCTGTTTATTTGAGAAGCATAAACTGTGGAACTGGGAAGGAGTTATGGAAACAAGGCCCCAGTCCCCTTGACAGACCAGATCCGGCTCAGGCTGTCTGTGTGACCAAGGCTGACCCAGCAGCCTTTTCCTATGAGAACAGAGTGTGGGGATGATCCGACAGAGGTGAATCTTCCTTAATGATTGGGTTGGAATAAGCTGGCTCTGGGTCCCCCTGGATCAGGTACAAAAGGCCAGAGGGCCCACAGCACCCTTGGCCAGGATCACCCCAAGCCACATACCGAAGAAGCCATTGTGCCTCTGGCCACCAGAAAGGCCTCCAGTGTTCAAGAACAACCTGCAGTGAGACCCTCTGGCCAGCAAGCACCGCCCCCAGCCCAGTCATCTCTGCAGAGCCTTCAAGCAAGGGGATCTCAGGGAGCCAGACTTCTCAGGACCCCCCGTTGGGTGACATAAGCCCCAGGCCCCTACACGTACTCTTTCTTGGAGGCAGAGCTGCTGGGGCGACTGGGGGATTTCTGGCCATTCTTGGGAGGTGGGTCCAGGAAGAGAGGGGGCCTAGAAGAAGCCAGCCTCTCCTCCGTAGTCAGGTTGGCCCAGTTCTGCTCACTGGACGACAGCCCATTGTAGGCGGGGTATGGCGGGGATGAGGGCCCCTGGCCCACAGGGAGATAGAAGAAGACCTGGTCCGTGTAAGCATCCGAGGAGGTGCCCTGGGCTGGGGGTGTGTCCGGGCCCTGCAGTGCCCTCATTTCCTGCCGTGCCCCCATCTTCCGGCAGAGGAAGCGACATAGCAGGTGCATCAACTCCAGCAGGTTGAGCACCAGGGAGATGAGTCCGACCACCAGCATGAAGATGATGAAGATGGTCTTCTCTGTGGGCCGAGAGACAAAGCAGTCCACGAGGTGGGGGCAGGGTGCTCGCTGGCACACAAACATGGGTTCCATGGTCCAGCCGTAGAGCCGCCACTGGCCATAGAGGAAGCCTGCCTCAAGCACGCTCTTGCACAGCACGCTGGCCACGTAGGTGCCCATCAGTGCGCCACGGATCCGCAGGCGACCGTCCTCTGACACTGAGATCTTGGCCATCTGGCGCTCTATGGCTGCCAGTGCCCGCTCCACGTGCAGGTCCTTGGCTGGCAACGCCCGCAGCTCCCCCACCTTCTGCCGCAGCCGCTCCTCTCGCCGTGACAGGTAAATGACGTGGCCCAGGTAGACCAGGGTGGGTGTGCTGACAAAGAGGAACTGCAGCACCCAGAAGCGGATGTGGGAGATGGGGAAGGCTTGGTCGTAGCAGACGTTGGTGCAGCCAGGTTGGGCAGTGTTACACTCAAAATCTGACTGCTCGTCACCCCAGACGGACTCGCCGGCCAGGCCCAGGATAAGGATGCGGAAGATGAAGAGGACGGTCAGCCAGATCTTGCCCACCACAGTTGAGTGCTCCTGGACCTGGTCCAGCAGCTTCTCGAGAAAGCCCCAGTCACCCATGGCTCCTGGGCCTCCGTCTGCAGGGAGACAGTGTCGGCTCGTCAGCGTGGCATCCTTCTTGCTCACCCTAGCAACAAGCATGTGGGGAGGTCAGCCATGCCTTCTACCTATGGAAACCCAGGCTTGGGAGGGGAAGGACTGGCCTGGGCCTTGTATTCAGCGGGGCCATCCAAAGCAAGTCTTTGGATGATGGCTGCTAAGCTCTTTGCACGGACGTATTCTGTTTCTCTGAATGGCAGGGTGCAGCTAGGATCCCTGTTTAATCACCCATATCCCTCTTTTCTTCAGCCAGGGCCCCAAGATGGCCATAGGCTGAGGAGTTCTGGAAGGAGTTGAGGCTCCTTTGTGGGGAACTTTTATGTAAGACCACACAGCTGTGCTTTGCCCCTCCTCCCTTTTGCCCAAGACTGGCTGCCCCCAGGCAGTGGGGGGAAGGGGTGATGGTGACAGAGGTGTTCTTTTTAGTTTCTTCGGGAGCTCAAAGCCTCAGGTCTCTGCCCTCACCCTCATGGTAGCTCACACACCCAGCTGGCATGACTCTAATCTTTGAGCTTCCAGAGTGAGATGAGAATATGTAGGGGAGGGGGTTTAGAAGGCGTAGTATCCTTGAGCTCCACCTGTCAGCAATAAGGACCACCTGCAGCGTAAGTGGGAACACTTGGTCTGTCCTCTTTCCCCACCCCTGCCCCTCCCTCCACCCTCAAAGCTGTTGCTGCCACATTCTAGACCCTTGAAACGAACTGTCATTACAGGGTGGAGGCACAGGAACACAGGCAAAGTTCCCAAAACATTTCAGGGAAGGAAGGTAGGGAGAGGGGAGGAGAGAGGTGCCCCTTTTCAGGCGCAAAGCTACTTAGAGCCAGGCTCTGGGAACAGCGCTGGGTTCTATCTCGGCTCTCACTAACTGAGGCCTTGGACAAGAAACAACCTCTGAAAGCCTAAGTCTCCTCCGAGTGAAGTGAGAACAATGCTATTCCTACCGCCTGGCTTGTTAGGAGGATTCCAGGAGACGAAGGTGGAAACCGCGCTGAGCACGGAGCCTGGCCCTGGGGCGCCTGCCCGCGGGCGACCCGCAGTGACCTGCTGTCCCGGCGGTGGGGTCCCCCGCGCTGCCCCCTGACCTCCCGCAGGCAGGTGGCGTCCGGACCCCCGCCCCGACTCACCGCCTGCTGCCGGGCGGCCCAGGAGGAGGAGGGCCGACGGCTAGAGCGGCGCCCGCTGGAGCCCTGCAGGACCGCACTGGGCCGGCGAGGGCGCCTTAAATAGCGC
>NW_007231875.1:136775-146621 GCF_000164805.1 Carlito syrichta | reverse complement strand
AGTCTCTTTTTTTGAGTTGGAGTCTCACTCTGTCACCCAGACTGGAGTGCAGTGGCCGCTCCCGGCCACCGCAGCCTCGACTTGCTGGGCTCCGGCGATCCTTCCGCCTCAGCCTTCCAAGTAGCTGGAACTACAGGCACGCGCTACCACGCCCAGCTAGTTTTTTAAAATTTATTTTAGAGACGAGGTCTCGCCAAGTTGCCCAGGCGGGTCTCGAACCCACGGGCTCAGGCCATCCACTCACCTCGGCCTCCCAAAGCGCTGGGATTACAGGCTGAGCCTCCGAGCCCGGCCCTGTACTCCAGTCTCCTGCACCACTCACGGTGGTTCCCCAGGCCAGGGTTGGTGGATCTGAAAGGATTAGAGAGCTATGGGATTCTTCAACAGGTCTGAGGGGCTGTGAGGGAAAGGAGGATGGGAGAGAGGTGTGCGGACCACTTACTTGCTAGGTGGCCCTACTGTGCCAGCGCCCGGATTCAAGGCTGATTATGACAAGGGGAACCCACACTGTAAGACGGGTTGAAATCCGCACTTCCTAGAGTCCGTGATGCTTGCTCTTTCAGTATACTCAAACATCCCCATTCCTGGACAGGCTACAGGATCTGAGGTCGCTAAGCAACTCCCATGGACCCCTTGAGACTGGGGTGGGGGAACCTCCTGACCTTTAACTTGAGTCTCTAAATGTGGTGGTGGTGGGGGGAGTCAGAGCCAAGTATGTGGCTCATGCCTGTAATCCCAGCACTTTGGGAGGCAAGGTGAGAGGATCGTTGAGCCCAGGAGTTCAAGACCAACATGGGCAACTTAGGGAGACCTCATCTTTACAGGAAAAAAAAAAAGTTAGATGGGTGTGGTGGCACTCACCTGTAGTCCTAGCTACTCAGAAGGACTGCCTGAACCCCGGGGGATGAGTCTGTAGTGAGCCATGATTGTGCATGCCACCCTGGGCAACGTCATAGGACTTTGACTCAACAAACAAATAGGGGGCATCCAAAGGAATGGGAGGGATGGGCAGAGTGCACCATCATTTACTCAGGTGACACAGTTGCTGCAGACACTGAGTATGGAGCTGGGGACACCCCGATACATCAGCCAGGCCTGGCCTCTGGCCTCCAGCTTTCCCTGGCTGGTGCAGGGATTGAGCACATCAGCGCGTGGATAGGGTGAATTATAAATGTGGAGAGTTCTGAGAAGTACCTGCTGACTCCCTGGGGATGTGGTTAGGAGGACTTCCTGGAGAGACTGAATTTGCCAGGTGAAGGGGAAGAGCTTTTAGGCAGAGGGACAAGCATGAGCAAAGGTCAAGGGCTGGGGTACCACAGAGTGCTGAGACTTGGTTGGTGGCAGAGCCTAGAAGTTGACTTTGCAGTTGACTCCTGTACCCCTAGGCAAGTTACTTAAACCCCTGTGCCTCAATATCTTCCTCTAAAATAGTAATGGTACCTATTTTTTTTCCCTTCTTTTTCTTTTTTTGAGTTAGGTTCTTACTTTGTCGCCCATACTGGAGTGCAGTGGCATGATCATGGCTCACTGCAGCCTCGACCTCCAGAGCTCAAACAATCCTCCCTCCTCAGCCTCCCAAGTAGCTGGGACTACAAGCACATGCCACCACACCTGGCTAATTTATTTTATTTTTTTAGAAATGAGGGCTCACTGTGTTGCCCAGGCTGGTCTCGAACTCCTGGGCTCAAGCAATTCTACCTTGTCCTCCCTAAGTGTTGGGATTACAGGCGTGAGCCACTGTACCCAGCCAGCAGTACCTGCTTTGTAGAAGTTGGGAGACCCAATCAAAGCACATAGTGTGATGTTGGTACATAAAATGAGCAGTGGCTAAAAACATCGTGGCAAAACGTTTGTAACCCAAAAGGTCTGTGGGGTGGTCTAGGAGAGGCAGAAAAGGGGACGGAGCTCAGGAGCAGAGCGGTGGTTGGGGCTGGGGCAGCCGAGGGAAGGGAAGGTGGCAGGTGGCTGCCATGGCCTGAAGGTCCCAGTTTCTCCACAACAGGATTCGGTCCTTGGACTCCCAGGACTGGGTCCCTGAGGGTTCTGTCTTCAGCCTTAGCAGAACATTTGGGGCAGCAAGTAGGAGGCTCAGACATCAGAACTTCAGGGTTGGCAGCCTCGGGGGATCTGGCTGGTCTGGCTTTCCCTCCGGGCCTTTCCCTCAGGCAGGCTGGGCTGGGCTTCCTGGGTTCCCAGAGCTGACAACTGCCCCTCTTAGTTCTGACCCTTGAGGGCATGAGAACTGAGGCCTCTGGAGGCTGGTTCTCACCACGCCCAGCTCTCCCAAGCCTTCTGATCCAATCACCGGGAAGGAGGGAGGAGCACAGAGATGCTGAAGAATGACATCAAGACTGCCCTCACCCAGCTCCAACCCCTTCCTCAGGGGCTCCGGAGGCCAGGGTTTCAATAACCTGGCCCTTTCCCCAGAAAAAGAAGCTGCTGAGATCAGCCAAGGCAATAATCCCCACAACCTGGCCGTCCCACCTGGGAAGCATCCCTAGAATCCACACTCAGTTGCCGCTGCCCTGACCCAGTTCAGGCTGCCGCCATCTCAGTGGCCTCCCAGATGGTCTCCTGTCCTCTAGCTCCTCCAACCCAGCCTCCACACTTCCCTAGAAATCTGGCCACTACATTGCCCTGCTTAAATAGAAGTCCTATGCCTTCTGTAGCCTTCCACGCTAGGCCTAAGCTCTCCACCCTCCAGGCCTCGGCCACTTTTCCAGCCCCATCCCTCTCCTGTTTGCACTCTGTCTGTGCTGTTCCCTCTGCATGGAGCACCACACATGCTGAACCCTGAACCTGACTCTGTCAGGACTTTTCTCCGATGTCACCTTCTCCCCCTGCTGGCCTCCCCTGGGTTGGGTGTATCCCTGTGCTCTCTGGCAGCTCAGGTACTGCCCTTGGTGCACTGTTTTTGTTATTTTATTTTATTTTTGAGTTGGAGTCTCACTCCCTCGCACGCTCATGGCCACCCCAGCATCGACCCTTCTGGGCTCCAGTGATCCTTCTACCTCAGCCTTCCGGGTAGCCGGAACTACAGACGCGTGTTACCATGCCCAGCTATTTTTTATTTTATTGTAGAGATGAGGGCTCGCCAAATTGCCCAGGCTGGTCTCGAACCCGCAGGCTCAGGCAATCCACGCGCTTTGGCCGCCCAAAGTGCTGGAATTACAGGCTGAGCCACCAAGCCCGGCCTGTTGTTTGTTTTTTTTATTTTAATTTAGTTTTTTGAGTCAGGGTCTCACTCCGTCGCCCAAGGCTGGAGTGCAGTGGTGCATTCATGGCTCACCGCAGCCTCAAATTCCTGGGCTTAAGTGATCCTCTAGCCTCAACCTTCTGAGTAGCTGGCGCTACAGGCATTTGCCACGCACCTGGATGCTTTTTAAAATTTTTTGTAGAGACGAGGACTCACTATGTTGTCCAGGCTAGGCCTCGAACTCCTGGGCTCAGCAATCCTCCTGCCTCGGCCTCCCAAAGTGCTGGGATTACAGGTGTTTGAGCCTCTGTGCCGGGCAAATTTTTATTTTTAATTGTGGTTAAAACAAAAATAAGGTGGGCTCAGTGGCTCAGCCTGTAATCCCGCGCCTTTGGGAGGCTGAGGTGAGTGGATTGCCTGAGCCTGCGGGTTCGAGATCCGCCTGGGCAGGCGAGACCTCATCTCTACAATAAATCAAAAAAATTAGCCGGGCGTGGTGGTGTGCGCCTGTAGTTCCAGCTACTTGGAAGGCTGAGGCGGAAGGATTGCCGGAGCCCAGCAGGTCGAGGCTGCGGTGGCTGGGAGCGGCCACTGCATTCCAGTCTGGGCGACAGTGAGACTCCAACTCAAAAAAACAAAAAACAAAAACAAAACCCAGACATGTACCATAACATTTACCATCTTAACTGTAGGGTAAACGAAACCAAACCAGGCGAAACGGCAACAAAGGAGCCAAGAAAAATTTATTAGCGCAATCCCGGGTGAGGTTCACCGGTCCTTATAGCTGTGGGCGGGAGAAGTCGCGCCCAGCAAGATGGGCGACGGGTTTATAAAGGGCATGTTGAGAAAGCTGTGAGGGGGATTGGGGAAAGCAATCATTGGTTGGGACAGCTGTTGCGTGTGCTGGCGATTGGCTGAACAGGGTTGCTAGAATCGCTGCAACAGGTACTGGCTGGCTTTGCAGCTGGGGTCTTAGTTCCGGCCTGGTCTGGGTTGGAGCCCTCTTGTTGAGGCGAGGCCCGCCCCGCCCTCTGGTACCTCCGACCTTACATTAACTATTTTAAGTGTGCAGTTCAGTAGTGTTGGGTATATTTACATTGTTGTGCAACAGATCTCCAGAACCATTGGGCCTCGCAAAACTGAAACTCTGTATCCATTAAACAACACCCCCTTTCGCCTTCCCCCACCCCTTGGTGCATTGTTTACTTATCTTATTCCCCTTCCTTCATTGGATTGTGAGTCCCTGAGGGCCTGCAGCTAGGTCTTGTTTACATTCCCACAACCTAGCAGGGCGCCAGGCCGGTATATGAATTTTTAAATTCAACATATAGTTACTGAGCACCTCCTGGGTGTGTGGCGCTGTCCTAGATGCTGGAGTTCAACCAAGGGACAACAAAAAAAATCCCTGTCCTCGGGGATTTTACATCCTAGCTGGGGGAGACAGACAAGATGTCTGACATGTTAGACTGAGAACGAAGCAGGAAGGCCAAGAGCAGGGGTGGCAGGTTTTAAGTTCAGATGGATGAGAAGAGAGATTCTCACTAAGCAGCTGACACTGGATGCAGGCCCTGAAGGGAGGGAGGCAGGGAGCCCTGGGGCTACATGAGGACAGAGCATTCCAGGCAGCAGTCACCTGTGTGCAAAGGCCCTGAGGCAGGAATGTGCCTGGTGTTTCCTGGTTTGAGGAAAGGCAAGGTCAGTGTGGCTGGAGTGGTAAGTGAGAAGAGTTTAGAAAGACAACAGACGCCTGGCTCGGTGGCTCAGCCTGTAATCCCGCGCCTTTGGGAGGCTGAGGTGAGTGGATTGCCTGAGCCCGCGGGTTCAAGACCCGCCTGGGCAGCGAGACATCATCTCTACAATAAATCAAAAAATCAGCCGGGCGTGGTAGCACATGCCTGTAATTCTGGCTACTTGGAAGGCTGAGGCGGAAGGATCGCCGGAGCCCAGCAGGTCGAGGCTGTGGTGGCCGGGAGCGGCCACTGCACTTCAGTCTGGGTGACAGAGTGAGACTCCAACTCAAAAAAAAAAAAAGAAAGAAAGACAATAGATGAGGTGTGGGCTGGGGCAGACCTGACAGGCCTTGAAGGCCTGTGTCAGATGCCTTTGGAGGTTTAGGGTCAAGGAGTGGCATGATCTGCCTTAGGCTTTGACAGGATCACCCTGGCTGCTGAGCTGGCAATAGGCTATCTGGTGGGTGGCAGACACAGACATCCCCCTTCAATATACTACGGGCTGTCTGGGGTGCTTCTGCTGTCCAAGTGGCCAAGTGGTTCTTGGGGTGGCGACTGAGCCGGGGGCTTCGCAGTTGCTGCCCAGTTTTGAACCCCTCTCGTGGGCAGTCTTAGCCTCAGAGCTCCCTGGGACACGTCTTGCTGCTCAGCCCTGCTTGTTCCCCTTTTCCACTTGTAGGAGTTCCTCCCCAGCTCTTCCATCTTTCTCAGGGTCTGCATCCCAGAGTCAGGGCAGGGAGTGGCTTAAACAACACACTTCTCACAGTTCTGGAGGCTAGAAGTTCAAGATTGGCATGCCATCATGGGCGTGTTCTTGGGGAGGGCTGAACCTTGTATTCTCACATGGCGGAGAGAATGATCATTTTTCTCCTGTCTCTTTTTGCAAGAGCCCTAATCCCGTTCAGGAGGACTCCAGCCTTGTGGCCTAATCACCTTCCAAGGCCCAACTCCTAATGCCATCACATTAGAGGGTAGGACTTCAACATATGAATTTTGAGGGGACACAAACATTCATTCCATAGAGGGGCTTGGACTAAGGTGAAAGAACACAAAATAATCTGTTTACCTTGGGCTGCAGGGTGGCTGTGGCTTTATGCAGTAGACACGGACTTGAAGACTGTATATGAAGTCTCAATCTGTCATGTGCGTGATCAAAGCTTGCAGTGAATCCTCATATGATGGGGGAGGAGGAGGTAGAGATGTGTACCCTGAAAAGAGAAGGCTGTGGTGGCTCACGCCTATAATCCCAGCACTTTGGAAAGCTGAGGTGAGAGGATTACTTGAGCTCGTGGGTTCAAGACCAGCCCGGGCAACTTGGTGAGAACACATCTCTACAATAAATTAAAAAAAAAATTAGCCAGGTGTGGAGGTGGAAGGATCATCTGAACCCAGTAGGTCGAGGCTGTGGTGGCTGTGAGCGTGCCACTGCCCTCCAACTTGGGTGACAGAGTGAGACTCCTACTCAAAAAAAAAAAAAAAAAAAAAAAAAAAAAAGAGAAGGCCAAGGGGGCGTGAGAGCCACCTGGTGGTGATGATGATGTACCCTGTGGCCTGGGTGGTGAACAGTAGTTGCCTGACATGTACTGGATGAGAGCAATGAACTGCAACACCCAGCACAGCTCCAGGCCAGAGGCAGAAATTGCAGGGCTGAAACGTCCCCTCCTCTGTGGTACTGGCCTGAAGCCTGAAGAAACCGGGCCAGGAATGGAAGCTCAGTCCATGCTGAGTGCTCAGTCTGCAGGGATAGCCAGTGTTGATCTCTGGTTGCTCTGACCTCCGAGCCACCCTTGGCCAGGCAGCCAGCACCACCCAGGAAGATGCTGGAATGCATGTGGGCAAGTAGGTGGAGATCTCCTCCCTGAGACCTTTGTAATCCTCCAGCCTGAGCTGAGGTTGACTATGATGCCTCCGGCAGAGAATTTACTGGCTATATTAGCGCAGTGCGAATGTTTTACCTACAGTATTTCCTTCCATTTCTATGACGATCCTTTTTAGGGAGTGGAACTTGTCCCAAGTGCTATGCTGAACATATTCCTTTTGCCCCTCAGTCCTGCCCCACCTGCTCTACCCCCCTCTGCGCTGTGAGGCTGACTTGCCTTCTGACTTCTGTCTGGGTTAGATCGGTGGGAGCCGTTGGCAGGCGAGCAGGAGATGGGGCAGAGAAGTTGAGGGTTTATTTGCTTGTTGTGGTTGGATGCATCCCATAGCTCCTGTCTGTTGTTACCCAGGTACTAACCCCAGGGGACTGCAGTATTTCTTGTGGGTTTCTTCAGTCATGCTGATAGCTTTGAAGATAGCTTCTCTGGGAAACCCCCTTTAAAGTTGCTTGGTATGAATGTGCGGTCTGTTTTCTGCTGGGATCCTGAGATTCTGAAAGCCTGCCCAGGGTGGAGTTTGGTGAAGCTGTGCTTGTGGAGTGTCAACACAGGCGTGAGGAACAGCATCAGTCCAGCCCTGGGCCCTTTAAACTTGGCTGCTGACTGGGCATGGTGGCTCACGCCTGTAATCCTAGCACTTTGGGAGGCTGAGGCAGAAGGATTACGTGAGCTCAGGAGTTTGAGACCAGCCTTGGGTAGCATAGCGAGAACTTGTCTCTACAAAACATCAGAGAATTATCTGGGTATGGTGGTGCATGTCTGTAGTCCCAGCTACTTGGGAGGAAGGCTGAGGCAGAAGGATCACTTGAGCACAGGATTTCAAGGCTGTGGTGAGCCGTGATCCGAGCCACTGCACTCTAGCTGGGGCAACAGAGTGAGACCCTGACTCAAACCCCTACCCCCCAAATAAAACAAAACAAAAAACAAACAAAAAATGAACTTCCCTGGCTTACCCAGCCCCCCTAGCCACTCGTGAGAGCAAAGGTAAACAACGACCTGCTCTGTCTACACAAGGACCTGACCTCTCTGTGTCTGCTTTGAATTTGGCCCATTGGCTCCTGAATTTCTGTCTCCTGGCCTTGGCTTTGATAGTCCCTAGATGTTCCTCTGGGTTAGCATAGCCCTGAACCCCATTTTGCTTCCCATTCTGGCCTGACCTTGGATGTTGATGTCCCTTAAATTTCAGGTCAACACAGCACTGGGAGCGGAGCTGTGAGCCACCCCAGGGGTTGGTTAGTGCAGGACATGCGTCTGTGTTTCTGTGCACCCAGACTCTCAGCTCTTTGGACATGGGTTCTATCCCCCATGCAGTCCCAGCAACCTACCAGGGGCCTGTTGGAGGACATGCTCGGGGAGAATGGCATGGGGTGAGGCTGGGACTGTGTGCCCTAGCACAGATCACATGACCTGTTGAGAGTATATGTAAAGATAGCCAGGTGCAGTGGCTCACACCTGTAATCCCAGCACTTTGGGAGGCGGAGGCGAGAGAACTGCCTGAGCCCAGGGGTTCGAGATCAGCCTGGACAACTTGGTGAGACCTCATCTCCACAAAAAATTAGCCAGGCGTGGTGGCATGCACCTGCAGTTCCAGCAACTTGGAAGGCTGAGGCAGAAGGATTGCCTGAGCCCAGCAGGTTGAGGCTGCAGTGGCCGTGAGTGTGCCACTGTACTGGCCTGGGCGACAGAGACTGATTAAAAAAAAAAAAATAGTGTACGTAAGGAGTGAGAGTTTGAATAACAGGGATTGTGTGTACACAGGGTGGGTCGTGGGTTGTGAAGGCAGTGACTGGATGACAGGGGAAGAGGGAGTGTGGTTTGTCTATAATGAGAGTGACAGTCGTGTGTGTACTCGGGGCAGTGTCCAGTTAGGACAGAGAAGTACTATTGTAGAGAGAGCACAGTGCCCTCTTGTGGCCACAACTAGAAGCTCAACACGTAGTTGATCTGGGTTCCAAACCCAACCCAGCTCCCACCTGCCAACCCCAGTCCTCCACCTAGCTTGGGCTTTAGCTGTGGTCACAGCAACCACCCTGGTTCCACCCTCAACTGGGGAGCTTTTCTCTTTCTGCGGGTTACCTCCCCCACCCTTGGGGTCCTGTGGGCGGCAGTGCGGGAGAACCAGGGACAGAGCCAACCTGTATAAAACACAGCCTTTATTGATTTCAGGGAAGCTGCCTTGGGGGATGCACATCCACCCGGGTCCCTGGGAGCAGGGTCTGGAAGGCTGGCACCAGACTGAGCACAGCTGCGGGGAGGAAGATGGAAGCACCATTGCCTGAGGCTGAGGGAGTGGGGTTGGGGGGCTTTTGCTGAGGGAGGTGGTGCACTTCCTGTCAAGCTCACTCTCAAGCTCTCCACCTGGGGAATCCGGGCAGCTCCCTCAGGGCTTTCTCTCTCTGTGTGGCCTTCAGGCCTCTGTGTCTTCTGTTATCTCTGCTTGAGAGCACTTCTCACCTCCCCCACACAGAATTTCCTCAAGGAAGCCTCACCTGATTGCCCCCTCCTGGGTTTGCTTGAAGCCCTGCTATGAGTGCCCTAAGTGCATATAGTTAATTTTCTTGTGTCTCTCTTGGCTGGCCAGATCAGAGGCTCACGCCTATAATCCAAGCACTTTGGGAGGCAGGAAGATCGCTTGAGCCCAGGAGTCTGAGGCCAGCCTGGGCAACACAGTGAGACCCCGTCTCTACCACACATACACACAAAAAATGAAATAAAAGTCTGTCTCCTCCAAGGACTGGCACTGGGCATGTGGGTTGCCCATACCCAGGTGGACAGCCCGGTGCCCAGCATCCAAAACACCCGCACAAACGGAAATTGCATAGCTTAGTGAATTCCAAGAGGAGGCACCCAGCCCCTGAGGAGCACCCCTCCACCCTGCAACACCTCCCTGCCCGACCCACCGGCCCCCCCATCCCGGCGGTCAGATGGGGGTCAGGTTGGGTGCTGAGGCTTGCAGCTTGTCATTGCCCGGGTCTGGACCTAGCTCCGCAGCCTCCACCAGCTTGTGGTGGCAGCGGCAGGTGGAGGCCCGGCTGCCGGAGCA
>NW_007231875.1:133011-136755 GCF_000164805.1 Carlito syrichta | reverse complement strand
GAGCATGGGGGGCCGTGGCCGCCCCGGGGCCTGTCCCTGCCGCGCAGGCATCGCAGGACCCGGTGGGAGATGAGGTAGCAGATCTCGCAGATGGTGAGCACGATGCAGACGGCCGAGGCGCCCACCATGAAGTAGGTGAAGACCTTCTTCTCGGTGGGCCGGGCGATGTAGCAGTCCACGGTGTTGGGGCAGGGGGCCACGCTGACGCACTGCACCAGGCGCGGCATGCCGAAGCCGTGCCACAGGGTGTGCAGCACATAGAGGAAGAGGAACTCGATGAGCAGCTTGAAGACGAGGCTGAACAGGTAGGTCCACCACAGGCCACCGTGCTTCTTGCCCGCGTTGTCGTACAGCTTGGCGCACTGGTCGCCGTGCTTCTGGCGGTGGCGCCGCTCGCGCTCCTCGCGGTAGGCCACGTGCAGGATGACCAGCAGCGAGGGGCATGTGACGAAGATGAGCTGCAGGGCCCAGAGGCGGATGTTGGAGATGGGGAAGAAGTTGTCGTAGCACACGTTGGTGCAGCCGGGCTGCTTGGTGTTGCAGTCAAAGTCCTTCTGCTCGTCCCCCCACACGCGCTCCGCGGCCACCACGTACACCAGCACCCGGAAGACGAACACCACCGACAGCCAGATGCGCCCGAAGGCCGTGGAGTACTTGTTCACGCCGCTCAGCAGGGCCTGCAGCGTCTTCCAGTCCATGGCGCCGGGTGGGGGCGGGGGCCAGGGCCGGGCCCACCTGCGGGAGGGAGAGGAAAAGCCGACAGGTGGATGAACGGGTGGCTTTACAGAGCACTTGCTGTGTACCGGGCACCGCTCCGTGTTCTGACCTTTGCAGCCATCACAACGGCTCTAGGAGGTCGCGACTGTAATCCTTCCCAAACTGCCGTTAGGAACTGGAGGCACAGCAAGGTTAAGGAACCTGCCCAAAGTCATCGAGCCAGTGTGCCCGGAGGAAGGGAAGATGCATTTGCTGATCATCACAGTGATCGCTTATTCAGCATTGACTAAACACTTCGTAAACACTTTATGAGCAGGATCTCATGTAATTCTTTACAATGACCCCACAAAGTGGTTACTACTATGCTCCCCATTTACAGACGAAGAAACAGAGAATCAAACGATTACAAAGCACGTTGTACTTAGTAAGTGCTCAATAAATGCTGGCTACTCATTACTGCGAAGTCACTCACTTGAAACGAGAGATGGATTCAAGACCGGGCTGTGGGTGCTGGGGCTTGTGCTCTCCACCACCTGCTTGGCCCTTCTCAGCTGCACACCTGCCCCAGACCAGATTCTCAAGACTGTAGATACCTCACTACTATCCTGTGAGGCTGGGGTTATAAGTCCCACTCTACAGGAAGGAAACTGAGGCTTGGAGAGAAGTAACCTGCCCCAGGTCTCATAAGCAGCCCGTGGTGAAAATGGCAGACTGACTCAGGTGGAGGATGATTGGAGGGTTATGGTCTGGCTCCTGTGAGGACACCAGACCCTGGGACTAGCTAGAGCTAACTCCCTTCTTTCTGTGCTGGGCCTGGGGGAGCCCAGCCACCTCCAGCCATGCTGGTCTCCAGGGCTTTGTGGTGGGGAGGTGTGCTTTGTTCAGGCCCTCAAATCATACATCTTCCTAGCCCCAGAGTGACTCAGAGGGTGTGGATGGGTGGGTCTGCCTGACTGTGCCCTGTGTCTGCACGGATGTGGGTGTGAGCACGTGCCCTTCCACGTGTGTGTGTGGGCCTGCATGTGCGCACAAGTGCCCCTGGAGCTGAGTCTGTGCCTCAGAGCATGCGCAATGCCTGCGGGGCCACCACCCTGCTCCATGCCACCATCACCCTGGCCTGTAGTATTGCCACAGCCTCCTCACTGGCCTTTCGCCTTATGCTTCTGTGCCCTTAGAGACCCTTAAATCGGTTCATGTCACTTCCCTGTTTAAGATTCTCCACTAGCTTCTCGCCACGCTTAGTATCCAACCCCAGACTCCACTTCTCACCTGCCTCTTTGCTCCAGTCACTCTGGGGTGGGGGCCTTTGGGGTTCTATATCGATTCCTTTTGCCTGGAATGTTCTTCTAGAACCTCACATGGTTGGATCCTTCTCATTCCAGAGGCCTCTGCTCAAACATCATCTCCTCTGAGGCCTCCTCAGACTATTCTAGGTCTGAAAGAGCCTCTGCCCCTAGTCACTCTGTTCCTGTCCCCTTTGTTTTCTTCATAGCACTTGGTCACCATTTGAAATGAAAGTATTTATCTATCACCCATCTCTCCCACTTGATCTTGCTCACTGCTTTATATTTAGTGCCTAGTGCTTGGCACATAGTTGGTATTCAATAAATGCTGAGTGAATGAACAAACGAAGGCTGAGCTTTCAGAGAGGCAGTCTGGAGGGAGAGCTGGGCAGGAGCCTGAGGGGCAGTGTGGACACGGGATGGGAAGACCAGGGGAAGACTTCCCAGAATGGAAAGAGGGGGAGATGTGAGCCTTCTCAGTGCCAGGGCATCCTGGATGCCTCTCCTTTGAGAATCAGTCTGGGCAGGATGGGGTGATTGGAAAGTCCTTGTTCCCGGAGACCCTCCTCTAAGCCCTCTGGGGAGGGCAGAGGACCAAGGACTGACCTGACCATGGAGTCCCACCCGGTTTCAAACCTCAGCCACATACTAGCTGGGCGCCTTCCAAGGTTTCTCTAATCTCCTTGACCCCATTGCCTTATCTCTAAAGGGAAATCATTCCTCTTCCTTGGGCTGTTATAACAATCTTAAGAGACTGTGTCTCCCCAGCTCGCTGCTCAACTGAAGTGGAGGTTGGCACCCTTCTGCCAGGACAGGCAGAGGAGAGGGACCCTGGCGGCTGCTTCCGCCTGCCCTCCCCCCGCTGCCCACCCGGGTCAGCCCCCTCTCAGCCCCCACCTTTCATCTTCCGGAGCTATCGCCTGGCCCTGTCTGACACACCCCTGGGACCAGACTCACCAGAAAAGAATTTCCCTCCCAAGTCCTGGCTGGGGACTGGTGGAGCCGGTTCCGGTCCCCCCTTGCTACCCCCCAGCTTCCAGCACAACGCTTTTTCCTCGTCCTTGTGCCCAGCTCTGCCCTTCCCCAAAGTTCCCCAAGGATACCCCCCCCCCCCCAGTTTCCCTCCATTCCAGGGAGCTCCGGAGCTTATGCACATGGGGGAGGGGGTCTGGGAACGTTCCCGCAGCTGGAACCCCCACCCGGTCCAGGATCGAGGGGCAAGAAGGCAGGGTGGGGTGGGATGTTGTGTGTGTGCGTGAGTGTGTGTGTGTGTGTGTGTGTGGGGGGGGGGATCCCTCCACTGCCCCCTGGCGCCCACCTGGGGTCGTCTGGGAGCACTCCTTGCCCCAACGGCGGGAGCCGCCTCGCTCCCGGCCCTCACTCACCGGCAGCGGCGCAGCCACCCTGGGGTCCAGACCCCGCGTCCCCGAGGCCCGCAGCAGAGTTGAGGGCGCCGGAGCCTGGCTTGGCAGTGGGGCGCGATGCGCGGGCGTGGCGGGAGCACCCGGGGGCGGCGTGGAGGAGGAGCAGCCGGGCAGCCGGGGTACCACTTCTAGACCCGACGCGGTCACGCGCGCCCGGGGCCACCTCCGGCAGGGTTCGGGGCTCGTCTGAGCCTCGGAGTCTTCACGCGTGGTTCTCGGGCATCGGCGGCCATGGGCAGGGCTGTTGTAAAGGCTCCAATGAGACCCGGGACGTGAAGCACTCTGCAAACTCTGAAGTGCCGCGGCCGCTGGCGGGCGGG
>NW_007231875.1:90490-132580 GCF_000164805.1 Carlito syrichta | reverse complement strand
TGTGTCCCCTGCTGAGGGAGGTTGGCTTGCCGCTGGGGTGCAGCTGGGCTGGGGGGGGGGCGGGATAAGGACGCTTTGTCTTATTAGTGTGCTGTGACTGAGAACTTAATGAGAGCTCTTGGCACTCTGGCGTCCTTGGGGAAACCCCAGGGATTCTGGCTTCCCTGGAAGTCCCTGGATCTTAACGGCCAACCTTAGTCCTCAACTGGACAGAGGTGATGTTGCTAGCACTTTGGTGGCCACACATGGTGATGACTCAGGACGGTGTCGTACCTGCCTGTGGTCCTGGCATGTCCCTTTTTGTGCTGGAAATGCCCCCAAAGTTAGGAAGTTCAGTTTTGGCCAGCCTCTAGCTACGCGTTTTGGTAGAGAACTAACACTGAATTGGGAGCTCAGAGACATCTTTGTGTGGGACACTGCCTCACATGCATTATTCCACCCTCACAGCCTCCAGAAGGGGAAGGTATGGTCCTTCCTGCTTTGATGAGTGAGAAACAGAGAGGTTAGGTGTCTTGCTCAGGGTCACACAGATACTAAGGAATAGAGCCAGCTCTGGAAGCCCTGGTGATGTTGTTTTGGGACACAGCAAAGCCACAGGGCAGAGGCCACGTTTTACTCACTGTGGTCGTGGCCCTTGAATATCTCTGCTGAGATTGGACAGTGCTGGGTGACCCAGCTGGTTCTGTGCATGTGTTGGGGTGGGGAGGTGTGAGTGTGAGGCTGTGGGCGTCCAGCGCTGCCCCGGCTGCTCTGCTCCATTCAGGGCAATACTTGCTCCTCGCTTCCTCATCTTTTCGTCTGAACAATGTTCTCCATCGCTACTATGTCACTAAAATCGGCCCTTCAAGGTCACCATGAGTTTCCATGAGGCAAAATCTGACAGCCACATCTCTGTCCCTCTGCCCCTCGACTGTCAGAAGGACCTGACACAACTGGCCATTCCTTCCTTTTCAAAACACTTTCTTCCTTGGGCTTCCCTGACTCCACGCTGCTGGTTTCCTTGTACCGCAGGGGCCTCAGGTCCTGGTCTTTTATGCGGGCACGTCCCAGGGCCCAGCCACTTCCCTCCCGGCCAGCTGAGCTCACCCAGTCCTGGGGCTTTAAATACCATCCATTCACTGATGAGACTCACATTTCCAGTGCGGGTCCTGACCACCAGGGTGACTAATTTCGTGTCTTCATTCCTGAGTCATCTGTGCATATGCAATTATATAGTCTTCTTTGTACATTTAACCGATTAAGGCATGCTATACTCTTCTGCACTTCGCTTTCTTCATTTAACAAAATATTGGCCATCTCCCCTTATCATTAGATATGTTGCTTTCTCTCTCTTTTTTATTTTTATTTATTTATTTATTTTTGGGTAGGAGTCTCACTCTGTCACCCAGTCTGGAGTGTGGTGTCACGCTTATGGCCACCACATCCTGGACCTGCTGGGCTCCAGGCGATCCTTCCACCTCAGCCTTCCGCCTCAGCTGGAACCACAGGTGCGTACCACCACGCCCGGCTAAGATTTTTATTTATTGTAGAGATGAGGTCTCGCCAAGTTGCCCTGGCTAGTCTCGAACCCCTGGACTCAGGCAGTCCTCTCTCTTCCACCTCCCAAAGTGCTGGGATTATAGGCCTGAGCCACTGTGCCTGGCTTTCTCTCTTAAAGAAAAGAACTGAATGTTATATGTAGTATAATATATTTAATCATTCCTATACTGATGAGAATTAAGTTTGTTTCAAGTCTTTTTATTTCTTTCTATTATAAACACCATTACAATGAATATCCTGGGACAAGCATTATTTAACACCTTTTAAAATTATGTCTGTAGGATATATTCCTAGAAGTGGAATTTTAGGGTATCAGTTCGTGCTCATTTAAAATGCTGATAGATATTACCCAATCCTCCCCACAGTTGTATCAGTTTTCACTAGACAAGAGAGTGCTTTTTTCCCATATCCTTATCAATAGACTATTATCAGACTTTGTGATCTCTGCCAGTGATATCTTTTTTTTTTTTTTGAGTTGGAGTCTCTGTTGCCCAGGCTGACGTGCAGTGGCATGCTCATGGCCACCGCAGCCTCAACCTGCTGGGCTCAGGTGATCCTTCCGCTTCCTTCCAAGTAGCTGGAACTACAAGTGCGCGCTACCACAACCTGCTAATTTTTTGATTTATGGTAGAGATGTGGTCTTGCCAAGTTGCCTGGGCTGGCCTCTAACCCATGGGCTCAGGTAATCCTCTCACCACGGCCTCCCAGAGTGCTGGGATTATAGGCATGAGCCACCGTGCCTGGCGCCAGTGATATTATGTTTTTATTTTGCACTTTTCTTTTTTTTTTTTTTTGAGTTGGAGTCCCACTCTGTCGCCCAGACTGGAGTGCAGTGGCCGCTCCTGGCCACCACAGCCTCGACCTGCTGGGCTCCGGTGATCCTTCCACCTCAGCCTTCCAAGTAGCTGGATTTACAGGCATGTGCTACCACGCTCAGCTGATTTTTTTGATTTATTGTAGAGATGAGGTCTCGCTCCCCAGGCAGGTCTTGGACCCGCGGGCTCAGGCAATCCACTCACCTCAGCCTCCCAAAGGCGCGGAAATTACAGGCTGAGCCACCAAGCCCGGCTCACTTTTCTTATTATGAGTGATATTGGGTATCTTTTCATATACTTAAGAACCACTTTTGTTTTTTTTTCTAAAAATTTTTCTTTACCCATTTTTCTTTTTTTTTTTTTTGAGTTGGAGTCTCATTCTGTCTCCCAGACTGGAGTGCAGTGGCCGCTCCCGGCCACCACAGCCTCAACCTACTGGGCTCTGGCGATCCTTCCTCCTCAGCCTTCCAAGTAGCTGGAATTACAGGCATGAGCTACCACGCCCGGCTGATTTTTTGATTTATTGTAGAGATGAGGTCACGAGCCCAGGCGGGTCTCGAACCCGCGGGCTCAGGCAATCCTCTCACCTCAGCCTCCCAAAGGCGCGGGATTATAGGCTGAGCCACCGAGCCCGGCTTTTACCCATTTTTCTATAGGCTGGTTGCCTTTTTAATTATTGTTTTCTTAGGAGATTTTTACATATTAAGAAAACAAACCCTCTGTGATACAATAAGAAGATTCACCCTCACACCCATTTGACACTTGTAATTTGACTTTGTATATGGAGCTTTTGCCAGGCAGAATTAAACATGTTTTATGTAGTCAGATGTATTAATGTTATCTTTTATGGCCTCTGCGTTTGGTTGTAATGAGAAATGCCTTCACTATTGACTGGGCGTGGTGGACCACCCAGAGAATTGCAATAAAATTTTTTCTCATGGTTGCTTCTAGTTAAAGTAGTGTTTTAATGATCTAAACCAGATCATGTCACTCCCCTATTAAAACCTTGCAGTGAAGCCAGGCTCGGTGGCTCAACCTGTAATCCCGCACCTTGGAAGGCTGAGGTGAGTGGATTGCCTGAGCTTGTGGGTTCAAGACCCGCCCGGGCAACTTGGTGAGACCTCATCTCTACAATAAATCAAAAATTAGCCGGGCGTAGTAGTACGTGCCTGTAGTTCCAGCTACTTGGAAGGCTGAGGTGGAAGGATCGCCGGAGCCCAGCAGGTTGAGGCTGCGGTGGCCGGGAGTGGCCACTGCACTCCAGTCTGGGTGACAGAGTGAGACTCCAACTCAAAAAAACAAAACAAAACAAAACAACCCCCCCAAACAAAAACAAAAACAACAACAACAAAACCTTGCAATGAATGATCATTACCTTTAGATGAGTACCCACTCTCCTGACGTGGGCCTGCTAAGACCCAAGTGATCTAGTCCTGCCTCTCCTCCTGTCTCCTTTCCTCTTGATTACTACTCTTCAGTCACAGTGGCCTTCCTGGTTTTCAAACAAGCCTTGCTCACCCTAGCCTTCTGGCCTTTGCCTCTGCTGTTCCCTCTACTTGGACCACCCTCTCCTGACTCTTCACCTGGCAGGTTCCTCCTTATTCAGGTGTTCCCTGGTCCCTACATCCACAGGTTCTCACCCCAGCTCCTCAGCAGGCACTCTTTATAACAGGGAGAGCAGGGAGCTCGCGGCTGCCTTCCTGCTGCGTCTCAGTGTGTGAGAACTGTTAGGGTGTGTGTGGATCTGAGTGTGTTAAGGGTGTGTGTGAGCCTGTGTGTTAAGGGTGACATGTGGGCTCTGTCTATATGATTTGATGTGTACGGCTGTGAATGTGTGTGATTGTGGAGATGACTGGTTTAGTTTGAGGCGGTGTGCATGTGTGGCTGTGTATTGGGTGGTGGTGTACAGTGTTATCTATGTGTGTGGTTGGGGTACTCTGCTCTGCTGACCAGGTGGTTTTATAGTGTAGGTCTTACCATTTTGACCCTGCCACACGCCAAACCCTCACTCCAGACATCAGGTAGTACTCCCAACAACTGGCCTTTTCTGGAATAACCTGGGAGATTTCCCCATTCCAGAGAGGTTTTGAGGTCCTTAAGGCCCTGTGGTCTCACCTAGATTTCTGCTCCCTGAGTAGGGGAATGTGTAGGAGGCCATCTAGGCCATCCCCCTGCTTCAGGGCAAAGCTGTGTTGCACCAGGACTTGGCAGCTGCTCTGGCCACCCCCACTTCCCTAAGGGCCTACACCTGCTATCGGGGGGGTGGCACGCCCTAAACCTGCCACTGTACCTCTTCCGGCCCAGGCCCTGGCCCCTGCCCAGGTTAGTCTTGCTCTCAGGCCACCTCCTTCGCCTAAAGCTCTGCCCCTTCAGGCAAGGGCTTCCCGGATGGGCAAGCCCCCCAACCCCACCTCTCAGGCTGGGGTTTTCCGTGTCTGCAGCAGAGGCCTGAAACCCTCCCCCATTCCCTCCTGGACCAGAAAGCCCTCCCTGCCTTTGAGCAGAGAGGTGGGGCAGGCAGAAACGAAGGGAAGCAGGTCAAGCAGAGGAATGGGGGTTTTCAGCCCTGCTCGAGCATGTCTGGGGCTGTGGTCAGGGAGGAGGCAATATCCCAAGACCTGGGCTGGGGCTTTCCTTTCAAGATACCCAAAGTTGCTCAGGACATCTGCCCATACTGCTTGATCCTCAAATGGTGGTAATCTGTGACTTTGCTGAGCTGTGGTCAGGATTCGGCCATTTCACGTGTGCACTCATCCCTTCTAACCTGACAAGAACCTACTCCACCCCTTCTCTTTCTTCTCCTCTCTTTCTTCTCTCTTTCTTTTGCTCTTTACCAGACCTTTCCCATTGCAATAAACATGCAAGTATTTCTCCCCTTAAAACAAAGCAAAGCAGAGCAAAGCAAAACCAAACCAAACCAAACCAAACCAAACCTCCCTTAAACTCTTTTCTCCTTCTAATGTCCACCTCATTTCTTTGTACTCCTTTATAGAAAAATTCCTCAAACAAGATGACTTGATTCATTATGTCCATTGTGTCTTTTTTGTTTTCTCTTGAATTTATTCTAATCAGGACTTTGCTCTCCATATTACACCAAAATTGCTCTTGCCAAGGTAGTACTCCCATAGCTGAACCCTATGGCCAGGTTTCAATCCTGTCTTCTCTGAACTCTCACCAGCATTGAATGAAGCTGCTTCCTCTCACATTGACACCCTTCATTTGACTTCTAGGACATCACACTCTCCTGGCTTTTCTCCTTCCTTTCTGTTTTTCTTTTCCTTCTCTCTTTCTCTTTCTTCCTTCCTTCCTTCCTTCCTTCCTTCCTTCCTTCCTTCCTTCCTTCCTTCCTTCTTTCTTTCTCTCTCTTTCTTTCTCTCTCTTTCTTTCTTTCTCTTTCGCTCTCTTTCTTCCTCTCTGTCTTTCTCTCTCTCTCTTTTTTTTTTTGAGTTGGAGTCTCACTCTGTCATCCAGACTGTAGTGCAGTGGCTGCTTCTGGCCACCGCAGCCTCGACCTGCTGGATTCTGGCGATCCTTCCACCTCAGCCTTCCAAGTAGCTGGAACTACAGGTGCGCGCTACCACGCCCGGCTCATTTTTAAAACTTATTATAGAGATGAGGTCTCACCAAGTTGCCTAGGCGGGTCTTGAACCCGCGGGCTCAGGCAATCCACTCACCTCAGCCTCCCAATGGTGTGGGATTACAGGCTGAGCCACCGAGCCTGGCTTCTCTCTCTCTCTCTCTCTCTGTCTCTTTCTCTCTCTGTCTTTCTCTTTCTCTCTTTCTTTCTCTCTCTGTCTCTCTCTATTTCTCTTTCTCTCTCTCTTTCTCTCTCTTTCTCTCTCTTTCTCTCTTTCTTTCTCTCTCTTTCTCTCTCTCTCTCTTTTTCTTTTTCTTTCTTTCTTTCTTTCTCTCTCTCTCTCTCTCTCTCTCCCTCCTTCCCTCCCTCCCTTCCTTCCTTCTTTTCTTTCTCTCTCTTTCTTGTTGTCTCAGTCTATTGCCCCAGGCTGGAGTGCAGTGGCATGATCACAGCTCACCATAGCCTTGATCTCCTGGGCTCAGGTGATTCTTCTCCCTCAGCCTCCTGAGTAGCTAGGACTACAGGTGCATGCCACCATGCCATGCTCATTTTTTTAGTTTTTGTAGAGACAAGATCTTGCTGTGTTTTCTAGGCTGGTCTTGAACTCCTGGGCTCAAGCATTCCTCTCGCCTTGGCCTCCCAAAGTGCTGGGATTATAGGCGTGAGCCACTGCACCTGACTCTCCTTTCTGGACTTTCTTTCTCAGTCCCTTTGCCAATTCCTCTATATCTTCCTGACTTCTAAATGTTGGGGTGCCACAGGGGTCCAGTCCTTGCCCTCTTTCGCTCCTGTCCTCCCTCACTCTCTTGTTAATGCCATCAAGTCTCAGGGTTTAAAATGTCAAAACTTAGCTGATATCTCCTAAATATGTATCCCCAGTCCAGACCATTTCCCTGAACCCCATATTCACATATCCAGCTGCTAATGGACTTTTCCTCGTGATGTTTAGTAGGGATCACAAACTTATGATGTCCATGTGAGGTTGTTTACTTAATAAGGTTGCCAGACTTGGGAACAAAACAACAACCCAACAAAACCAGGGTACCCAGTGAAATCTGCATCTCAGCTAGTACATGGGACACACTAATATTAAAAAAGTATTTGTTGTTTTTCTGAAATTTGCTTCTCTGACAACCCACTCTCTTTATTTCTCTCTCATCTTCTCTCACTTGTTCCTCTAGTAAATGACATCTACTTGTTCAGGTCCCAAACTTGAGAGTAATCATTGATTCCATTTTCTTACATCCCACATTCAATGCCTGTGAATTATCTTGGGGCTACTACATAAAAACATTTTCAGAATCTGGCCACTTCTCGCTGATTCCATTCATGTTATCCTGGTAATACTGAACTGTGAATGGTTTCTTTCCTGGTTTATTGCAGTAGCCTTGTAACGGTTTGGAACCAGTCTTTGCCCCTGTTTGCTTATTGCGAACACAGTCACCAGTGGGCTTGTGCTCTTTTTTGGGGGTTCAAAATGCCGCACTGGCTTCCAACTCCCTCAGACTGAGAGCTGAAGGCATCTGGATAGCCTGCAAGATCCTGCACTACCAGGCCCTTCCCAGGCCGCCTCTGAACACGCTGGCCTCGTTTCCACATCTGGCTCACTGGCTGCCCTGACTCGCTGGCTTCCTGGTCCTGGGTGCAACCAGGTCTTTCCCCCTTTCAGCGCCTGTGTAATTCGCTCTTTCTTCTGTCGGAAACAGGCTTTCTGACCTTTCTTGGCCTCTCCACCTAAAACTCGTTACCCTCCCAGCATTCCCTTCTCCACTTCCTGATTTATTTTTCTTTGTAGCAGTGGAATCACATAACATAGTCTCGTCAGGTGCGTTAGCTCATGCCTGTAATCCAGCACTTTGGGAGGCTGAGGTGAGAGGATTGCTTGAACACAAGAGTTTAAGACTGACCTGGGCAACATAGCAAGACCTCGTCTCTACAGAAAATTAAAAAAAAAAATTAGCCAAGTGTGGTGGTGCACACCTGTAATCCCAGCTACTCGGGAGGCTGAAGGAGAGGGATTGCCTGAACCTAGGAGGTGGAGATTGCAGTGAGCTGTGATTGTGCCACTGCACTCCAGCCTGGAAGACAGAATGAGACCCCGACTCAAAACAAAACACAAAACACACCAAACACGTTCTATATTTTGCTTTCTTTTTTATTCTCTCCCCAATCACTAGAATCTATGAGGACAGCCATTTTTGTCTGTTGTGTCCACTGCTATATTCCCAGCACCTAAAACAGTACCTGGCATTTAGTAGACAAAAAGTACCTATTGAATCGGTGAAAGAAGCCCAGAAGGCACATTTAGCCGCATGCCAAGTCAGTGCGTAGCAGCTGTTTCATTAGTTCTCTTCTAGCTCAGCATCATCATCCTTCTACCCTCCAGAAATGCCTTCCTGACCATCTGCCTTCCTCCAGGAAGCCTTTTTTGGACTTAGCCTCCTTTTTCTTCCCTCCTTCCTGCCACTAGGCCAAAATCCCTGGGACTCAGGGGCCAGATGGGCTGTGTGGCTGACTGGAGTCTGTCCTCATCCAGCCTCTGCTCTCCTTCTGGATGGGGAGAGGCTCTTTACTTGGTCTGTCCTTCGAGCTCCAAGGGTGTGAGGCATCAGGACAGCTGGGGAAGCCAGCTTGGGCTGGGGTGTGTGCAATATGTGCTGAAATCAGCCTGTCACCTGCTGTGTGGGAGCTTCTGGAACCTTGAATCTGGCCCAGAAGGTGATGGACACTGGGCTTTAGGGAGTAGAGCTTAGACTGAGTCTGGGCTGTAGGGCTGTGGTTCCTGAATTCACCATTCCTACAAGTTGGAGTGGTCCTGGCATAAGCACCTGAGAAGATGGTTTGCCATTAGCTGAGCTGGGAAGCATGAGAAAAGGAGCATGTTGGGAGAGGCAGAAAAAAACAATGGAGCCAGGCACCGTGGCTCATGCCTGTAATCCCAATACTTTGAGAGGCTGTGGTGGGAGGATTGCTTGAGCCCAGGAGTTCAAGACCAGTCTGGGCAACATAGCAAGACTTCATTTATACCAAAAAAAAAAAAAGTATATATATGTATAGCCAGGCATGGTGGCATGTGCCTGTAGTCCCAGCTACTCGGGAGGCAGGAGAATTGCCTGAGCTCAGGAGGTTGAAGCTGCGGTGAGCTGAGTGTGATCAGCCTGGGCAATAGAGAGAGACCTTGACTTGAAAAACAACAAACAAACAAACAAACAAAAAAAAGGGGTCATCGTACCTGGAATTTGCTAAGTGATACATGTGTTTGTAAATGTATCCTGGTGCAGCCATTTTTGACAAGGCTTTTGGGACGTTCTGACATGGCCTTTGAAAACCATTCTTATGATACCAGTGCACGACAGACAGCTTTGTTCCATCCCATCTTTGAGCCTCAGCTAATCCCCATCATTTAGCCCATTCCAGAGCCTTGGGGGGTGAGGGGTGGCTCAGGACTGGTTATTTACATACAGCCAAAATGTCCCCTGCATCCACGTGCCCTCCTGCTGTGGCTGGGTGTGAGTTCCCTGTGGACACACGTGTTTGAATGTCCAGAGGTAGCTAGATGCATGGGACTGGGCTTCAGGAGAAAGAAGAGGAATCGGAACTCTTGTGCATTATTGGTGCGAATATAAAATGGCGCAACCTTTGTGGGAACAGTTTGACAGTTCCTCAGAAAGTTAGACATAGAATTACCATATGACCCAGCGAGTCCACTCCTAGATATATACCCAAACAGATTAAAAACAGGAATCCTAACAAACACGTGTGCATGAATGTTCATAGCAGTGCTATTCTCAATAGTCAAAAGGCAGGGTTGATCTTTGTCAGCGGACAGATGAATAAACGAAATGTGGCATATCCATACAATGGAATATTTTTCAACCATAAAAAGGAATAAAGTTCTGATACATGCTACAATATGGAGGAATCTTGAAAACATTATGTTAAGTGAAATAAGCTAGACATCAAAGGACAGATATTGCATGATTCAACTTTTTTGAATTATTGAGAAGAGGCAAATTCATAGAGACAAGAAGTAAGTTAGAGGTTACAAGGGGCTGGGTCAAAGAGGTGAATGGGGGTTATTGTTTAATGGGTACAGAACATTTTTTAGGGGTGATAGAAATTTCTGGAAATAGTGGTAATGGGTGGACAACACTGTAAATGCAATTAATGCCACTGCATTGTAAGGAAAATGGTTAAAATAGTGATTTTTATGTTATGTATATTCTATCACAATTTAAAAAAAGAGGAGTGGAAATACGATTTAGGAGTCAACAGCATCCAGATGGACGTCAAGGCCATGGGGGTGCAATGACCCAGGCGGGACTTGGAGGCTGAGGAATCAGACAGCCTGGGACAGAGCCCTGGGACCATCCCAGTTACGAGGTGGGCTGAAGGAGGTTGGGAAGGACTGACTGGGGCAGTGGGAGGAAAGCCAGAGGAGTGGTGTCCCAGAAGTCTGGGCATATTAGTCAGCACTCTTAATTACAAATTACAGAAATGCAACTCAAATTTGTTTGTTCACAAAGGAGATTTTATTGGTTTATAGATACACAGGAAGGGCATGGTCACCCTGGGGCCCCAGAGGTACCCAGTTAAGTCTGGGTTGCTTCTGCTCCTCTGTTGACTTCATTCTTTCCTGGCACTGAAAGGATGTGCACAAGACTTTTGCACAAGCTTGCCAGCAGCTCTGAGCTCACCCCTTCCCAAATTTTGCCACTACATGCTTCTGTTAGAAACAATAGATCGGGGGAAGAACTCTGACTGACCTCACCTGGAGCACGTATCCATCCTGAGTACAAGGAGCCAGGGCGTTGGTCTGGCAGATGCCTTTAGAACCCCAGTTTAGAGGAAGAAGGAAAGTGCTTGGTGGGCAAAACAAAGAAGTCCATGGCCTGGGCAAGAGGCTCGAGAAGGAAGGCCACCCACCTTGGCCTCCAGAAGTGCTGGGATTACAGGCGTGAACTATCATGCTCGGCTCTCTCTCCTTTCTGGACTTTCTACCCTGTTCAATGCCTCCTACATAAGACAAGGGCTGGAAAGCACCCACTGGGCTTAGTGACAAAGGAATCGTAGGTGAACTTGGCAAAGGCAAGGCGGTCTGGTGTGGTGGAGACAAAGACGGATCAAGTTGGTGGGTGGGTGAGTGGGAAATGAGGAAGTAGAGACAGTAAGTACAGAAATCTGTTCCAAGAGACACAGTCGTGAAAGCCAGGAGGGAGATAAGCTGCAGAGACATGGGGTCAAGAAAGGATTTTGCTGTTTTTGTTGTTGTTGACTCAGAGTCTCACTCTGTCGCCAAGGCTGGAGTGCAGTGACATACTCATGGGCTCAGGCAATTCTTCCGCCCCCACCTTTCAAGTAAATGGAACTACAGGTGTGTGCCACCACACCTGGCTAATTTTTTGATTTACTGTAGAGATGAGATCTTGCCAATTTGCCCAAACTGATCTCGAATTCCTAGGCTCAGGCAATCCTCTGGCATCCACCTCCTGAAGTGCTGGGATTACAGGCATGAGCCACAATGCCTGCTTTTGTTTTCTGAGAGCTTGTTTGGAAGTTCTAGCAGAAGAGTGCAGCTACTTGTATACTCCTGACCAAAGAACACAGCTTCAGGCAGGATGCACATGGGATAGTGGGGGAAGAAGGGATCACTTGCCTAGCCAGATCAGCTGAGTCAACCCTGGTGATCAGTGGGTGACAAATGTCCCAGGGAGATGACTCGTACATCTGCTTTTGTTTTTTGGATGGGAAAGCTCTTAGTATGCTTAAATGCTGCGAGACCCAGGGAGAGGCAGAGGTTGAAGATACAGGAGAAAGCAAGGGGGTGGGGAGAAAGGTCCTGAACACAAGTGGGGGATTCGAGAATTAACAGTAGGCCTGCCGGGCACGGTGGCTCATGCCTGTAATCCCACACTTTGGGAAGTGGAGGCAAGAGGATTGCCTGAGCCCAGGGGTTTGAGACCAACCTGGGCAACATGGCGAGAACTTGTACTACAATAAAAAACAACAACAACAAAAAAACCAAAAACCAAACCAAACCGCAGTAGGCCCACCCCTTTGTGATTTGGGAGAGGAGGGAGGGAGGATATGGATGACACTTGGTGGCAGTGGGCTTGGTGGCAGTTGAGAGGACGGCATTCTTCTTGGATACCTTCTGCTTTCTCTGAGAAATAGGATGTAAATTAGATGGAATGGGCTAGAAAATTTAAGGAGAGTAGAGAAATTGAGGGGGCTGCTACCATGAACAACAGTAGAAAGACCAAAGAAGGACTTGCCAGGTGGCACTTAGTGCCTAGGTCAGACTGGAGAACACGAACCTGAGTGACTTCACTCTGGTTGTGTGGTTTACTCTAGAGCCTAGCCAAGGATTCAGAACAGCCCAGGTGGATGGATTGGGGCTTGGAGTCTTGCTAGGGAGGGACAGAAGTGATGATCTCAGCAAAAGTTTATTGCCCTTTTACTGCGTACTGGGCATGGTGTGGGACTCAATGATACATTGTCAAACCAGACAGATAGTGTTCCTGCCATCAGAGAGCCTACAGTCTGGTAGGGAAGGTTGCTCCCGTGTGGGATGAGGGTGATGTTAGAGGTGCCATGGAGCCCAGGCCTGGGCTGGATGTAGAAGGAAGGGGACAGAGGAGGGGCTGGTAGGTTGGGAGAAGGCCACAGGTCAGGAGTGGAGGTACCTATGAGGCCATGGACAGATGCTGAGGGAGAAGATAAATGAGAGGGCTGGGGTAGAAGCTGCGGTCCCAGCATGGGATGACCTGTGCCTGTCTCACCATTTCCTTCTTCCCTCCAGAGACAACAGCCGCCTTGTCCCTCTTCGGCCCAAGTCTGAAGCTCCATCTGGGCTCTGGATCCCATTCCTTCTGTCTTTCTTCTAGAACTTGACCTTTCTTGCAGGATTCACCCATCATTATTTAAACGTTCTCAAGCCTCTTCCATTGTAAAAACAAACAACAAAACCCCAAAAACCTTGTCCCCCAATTCTCTTGCAGCACACACCCTCTCATTTTCTATTCTTCTCACAGCCACACTCTCCAGCCAGCTGTCCATACTTATCTCATTGGCTTGGCTGTCCCCTCACCTCACCTGGGGCCTGGTTCCTGTCTCCCAGTCTCTACAGATGACATTCCTGAATGGGTGCCAGCGATCATCTTATTGGTAACCAAATCTTTGATTAACAAGTTTATTTCAGTCCCTATTTGATTTGGCCCTCGTTAGTGTTTGGCGCTGATGATCACTTTCTCTTTCTAGAAACACTCTTTTCTTGGTTTCTGTGACATCATCTTCCTCCTCAGTGTCTTCATACTCCCTTGACTTCTATGACATCTATTTGCCTAGCTTTTCCCCCTGCTGTTTGGCCTCTAAGTCTCCATTCTAGGTTTGTCCTCATCTCTCCCTGTAGTCTTTGTACAGTCTTAGCCACTCTCTAGACTCAAGCCACCAACTACCATGAAGGCCCAGATATGTCTCCAAATGAAAAACAACCCTCCATGTTCCCAATGAAGCCACCCTCCAAAGCATTTGGGGCTGACTTGAGCATATAAACTTTTCGTGTGGTTGAAATAATAAGGTGCTTTATTAACGTAGTTTGTTATACATTAAAAAAATCATGTACTGTATAAAAATGTATTAAAAAGCATTATTTTTCTCCCTTCATATTTTATGAAGCAATTTTATTTAGACTCTTTTTTTTTTCAAAAAGTCCAAAACACTTAAATGGTTTTATTGAAAGTGATAACATACAGAAACACCAAATTATTTTAAAATAAAACTAACATTTTCCAGAACTTTCCTAGTACTGAACCATTCTTGTCACGATTGAAAAACAAAGTCAAGTTTTAGGTCCAAAATAACAAATGAACCTTCTGGTAAACGTTTTTTTTCCAGGATTCTAGCCCCTAACTATTTAGACTCAACATTTCTCTGACATCTGAGTCAATAGCGTTAGAGCTTTGCTTGGTGTTAGTGTTTTACAAATCACAGAAACCTTATTTCTGCCCATTATTCATGACACAGTGCTTTTTGGATCTGTGTATCATACTGGAAATTTTATTCTTTGCCACAAAAGCCTGGTTGCATAATATTAGGTTGAATAAATTAAAAATAATCATCCGGGAGGTGTGTATTTGCCATCTCCACAACATAACCACTCCTTCCTTTATTGTTTTTAAAGTGATTTAAAATTTTAATTTTATTTTAAAAATTTTTTGTGTTGGAGTCTCAACTCTGTGCCCAGGCTGGAGTGCAGTGGCACAATCACAACTCCCTGCAGCCTTGACCTCCTGGGCTCAGGCGATCCTTCCACCTTAGTCTCCCGAATAGCTGGAACTACAGGTGCATGTCAATTTTTAAAAAATTTTTGGTATAGAGGCAGTTTTGCTATGTTGCCTAGGCTGGTTTCAAACTTCTGGGTTTAAAAAAATCCTCCTGCCTTGGACTCGTAAAGTACTAGGATTGCAGGTGTGAGCCATCCTGCTCAGCCTATTAAGGTGATTTTTTTTTTTTTAAGAAGGGCTTGCTTATAAAGATAGTACTTGCAATTGTAAGGTCCTACCCCTAGGAATAATGATAAATCTATGTAAAATGTCATTGCCTCCATTTTTTTTTTCTGATTCTGCCATCAACCTCCATAAATATTCAAAACTTCATTGATTGAGGTTTTCCCAGGCTAATGAATTTCTCCCAAAGAGCGTTTTGTTGTTCAAAATGCAATAATTGAGAGCATGTCCCCCCAGAGTGCAGGGGACTTTGTAAGGACTTGAGTATTTGACAAACCCTTCCTACCTAAAGAGTAATTTAAAGCAAAATCTTGTCTTATATTCAGGCATCAATGCTGATGACTTCCAAATCAATATCTTCTGACTAGTCCTTCCCCACCTTACATCAATAACCTTCTAGACATCTCTACCTGGGTGCTTATCAGCAGTCAGTTGACTATGCCTACTCTGTGCCAAGCACTGTTCTAGGTGCTGGGGCATAAATGGGTAAATGTGACAGAGTTCCTGTTCTCAAGGAGCTCATCATCTCAGTGGGACAATAAAGAGAATGAACATATAAACAAATACGAAAATTTCATATATTAGTAAACGCTGCAAAGAAGATGTAATGAGGTCATGTAGAGAGTTCCTGTGTGTGGTGTTTGCTTCTTCTGGGGAGGGTGGGTCAGAAAGAGCCTCCCGGAAGAGGGAATGTCTGAGTTAAGATATGATTGCCAAGGAGACAGGTGTATCAAGCTCAGGAGGAAGAGCCCTGTCCACTGAAGTAGGTGCAAAGATTCTGAGATGGGAGAAGGCCAGTGTGGATGGAGGATGGCAGGAGGGGAGAGCTGAGGGAGGTGGGTTTGGAGAGGTAGCTGGGCCTAACCCTGTAGGGCCTTGCAAGCAATGAAAAAGAGTTTGGATTATTTTGGTTTTTCTGGCCATGACGGGAAGCTACTTGGAGAGTTTTAAGCCAGGGAGCGACTCAGCTAATCTGGGTGATATGCTAGAAGGTCCTCCCAGGCTGCTGTGTGGAAGAAGAATTTTAGGGCAGCAAGAGTGGAGACAGGGAGACCTGTTGCTGCAGGTGGCCAAAAGTTGAAATGAGGCGGCTTGGCCTGGAGTTGAAGCACTTGGAGATAGTGGCAAATGACTGGGTTTTGAATCTAAAAGTACAAAGTACAAAAGTATTTTGGAATTATAGCTAACATGACTTGCTAATGGTGTGAATGTGATTCTGAGGAAAGAGACTCTAGGTTTCTGAATTGAGCCGCTGGGAGGATGGGGATGTCATCTTCCAAGGTGGGGAAGACTGGGTGAGAATATCTGTTCTCAGAGAGGGGATTAGGAGTTCCATTTCAGATGAGCAATAGGAAGCTGGATGCATGAGTCTGACACTCGTGGGCATGGTTAGGTCTGAAGACATCAATGTGGGGGACATCAATTTATAGATGTGTCATAGATAGTACTGGATCAGATCATGAAGGAGAAAATATATACAGAGGAGAAGAGAGCACAGAGAACTGGGCCTCAGGGCATTTTGCATTTAGAGACTAAAAAGAGGAAGAAGAGGTGTCAAGGGAGATCAAGAAAGTGAGGTGGGAGAAAAACCAAGAGAGGCTGCTGCCTAGAAGCCAAGAGAAGACAGTGTTTAAGGAAGGAGCAGAAGCTGAATGTGGCTGAGGGAGTAAGATGAGGCTGAAGAACTGACCACTGGATCTGGCAACCTTGGAGGCCATTGGGGACCTTGACAAGTGCAGTCCTGACTGGAGTAGGTTAAAGTGATGAGAAAGTGGAGATAGCAAGTACAGACAACTATTAGAGGATTTCATTTTTTGGCAATGTGATAGTAGCTGGAGAAGGATGGGGAGTCAAGAGAAAATTTTTAAAAAGAGAGAGATAAAAATGTTATAGCATATTTTCCAGAAAGGGAAACTGTGAGGCAAAAGAGAGAGGCACTAACTGTGGAGTGCAGAAGAAGGGGTGAAATGTCCAAGTGGAAGGGCGGTATCCCAAGAGCAGGGATGTTCGTCTGTGTTGCAGGGGAGAAGGAAGAGCTGTTGGGTGCTCATACCCAGGGGTTGGCAGAAGTGGTGGTGGGGAGATGAGCTGGCTTACTGCTTCTATTCCCAGGACCTATGGCTCCTAGCTGTTAGCTGAAATGAGGGAGAGGTGGATGGGGACTTGAGGTTTGAGGAAGGAGGAGAAGGTATGAACAGTCATTTTGGAGAGTAGGGTTAAAGTTTTAGGAAAATGTAGCAGTTCTTAGAGGTGCTGAGTGTCCACTTGAACTTTGTGGTCAGAAGTTTAAACTGAGACCAGTCAGTCCAGCTGCAGTATTCTCCAGGTGCTCAGGAACAGGTGCCACGTGAAGAGTTGGATTTAAGTAGAGTCAGGGTCTTGTCAGGTGAGCACTGGAGAGCCATAGAAAGACAAGGGAGTGGAGAAAACCTATGAACTGGGGGTTAGCTGGGGGTCTGTGGAGTCTAAGGTGAGAAAAGAGGGCAAGGAGGATGTGCATAGTGGTGGATCAATGGATGGGGAGAAGGATCACAGGAATGGGAACTAGGGTGGGTGAGCCAGAGATAGGAGATGATGCAGCTCTTGGTATAGACAAGGTCTAGGCATGAACACCCATGTGAGTGGGTTGGATGAATGGGGAAAAAGATTGTTGGAAACAAGGTAGTCAAGGAGCTAAGAGGCCACAGTATTGTGAAATCAACAGGAGTGGTAATACTTGTAGCAGTGGAGAGAGAGACAGTGAACCAGGGGCCAAGATCATCTGAATGAGAGGGAATAACCAGGATATCTTACTTGCATCTCAAACACAACGTGTCTGAAACTGAAGCCACTCATATCTTCCGACTCTACTAAATGACACCAGCATCCAGAGCCAGAAACTTGTGTCACTTTGATCCCCACACCCAGTCAAATTACCACATCTTTTTGATTCTATCTTGGGAACGTTTCCTAAATCCAACTACTTTTTTCCATTCCCACTGCACACAGCCTAGTTGTTCAGGGCATTGTTGTTTCTTGCTCAGACTCTTGCATATGATTCCAAACAGGAAGCCCTGCCTCGGCCCCTCCACACAGAGGTCAGAGACACTGCAAATTAGATCATGTCACTCTGTGCTGCTTCTTTCCAGGAGCTTGTCCTTGTCCTCAGGATAAAGTCCCAAATTATTAGCAGGGATTTGCAAAGAAAGCACCTCAGGATCCAGCCCCTGTCCTTGTTAGCCTGACTCTTACACTAGCCCCTCGCCTGGCCCAAGCCCTCTAGTGTTTCTTTCAGTCTTTGTCACCAGTTTTGTTCTTCCTTTGCAGATGCAGTCCCCTCTGCCTGGAATCCCACTTCCTTTGCTTGGTAAAAAACTCTGCTTTCTCTAGGTGTTAGCCTGAGAAGTGTCAGAACCCTTTCCTGGATGCCTGGATGTTGGCTCCTCCTTCTTCTCTCCCAAGTACCCTGTGCTTCCCCAGAGTGCCACAAGTTTAGTATTCTCTAGGACATGAGCTCCATGAAGTCAGGTGCCGGTTCTGTTTTTGTTTTCCCAGACAAATCCTTAGCACCTAATATGAGGCGTTCATATAAAAGCGAACAATAAAAAAACAAGTATTTCCAGGAATGGAAGGTTCTAGAGGGGGAATAGTTCTGGGTGATGACAGTTCTGGGGCATGTTCCTACAGGTAGGTAGTTAAACGTCTTGGAGGAGGGGGTCATGGGATGAAAAGGAGAGGGTGATGCCCAGGTGGTCTCTGGGGCCCCGGGTCATGGTAGAATAGTAGGAAGAGACGGTCCTGGGCCAAGAGCTCAGTCTTTATTGAGTGAGGAGAAGTAGGTGGTAGCTGTTGGTCAGGAAAGAAGGTAGAAGAGGAAGATAGCAGGGGCTGAGCCAAGTGGGGAGCTTTCAAGAAGGTGATGGTAGTAGATAGGTCTGAGTGGTGGCGAGAGCAGTGTGGGTGAGAGTGAGGATAAGACCGTCCTGTGGCTGAAGTTGTTCTTAGAGGATTAGTACCAGCCCCTTCCGGAGTCCTCCACCTGGCTCAGTAGCTGAGGACTTGAGACCTTTGGGAACGGCATCCAAGGAGAGGTCACCACGGGAGATGCCAGGTCCTGAAATGAGTTCACCCTATGCTGGACCTGAGTGCCTGTAGCCAAGGCTACACTTCTTAGCCTCCTCCCTCTCCCTCTTTCCTCCTTCTCAGGCATTCAGATCCCTGCCTCAGGCTCTCCCTGACATAAGACTCTGATCTTGTCCCATAACCAGGTGTGAGCATGGAGGTGACTCACGGACCACAGAGGACATAGCCCCTGACAGGCTCAGTAGATCTGTGTGAGCTTGAAGGGTCTCTTCCCTTTTTAAGGTCAAGTTTGTCCACCTAAAAATGAGACCTTTAAGCTGGGTTTTAGTTAAAACAATGACAACAATGGAAACATATAAGCAAATGAACACTTTGCTGGACTCCCTGGGCTAGGTGTGGTGGAGGATTCAGATAAACAAGACATAGTTTCTTCCCCAAGCAGCTCACAGCCTATTTACTCATTTAACAAATATTTATTGAAGGCAGCAGGGACCTGATGACTCAGCGTCCCGCCTGTATAAGGCTCACAGACTGACAGGGAGACACTCAGGGAAACTGACAATTCCAATTTGGGGAGAATGGCAGGCATGAGCGAGGGTGGCACAGGGAAGTCTGTCTTTGAGGCTTGAGGGAGGGCCACAGAGGTGGCAGGAAGGGCATTCCAGACAGAGGGAGCAGTGTGACAAAGGCATGAGGCATGACACAGGTGAGGTGTCTGCTCTGGGAACCACGAGCCCTCTGGTAGTACCAGTGAGTAGAAAGGAGGAGGGAGCTGGAGATGAGGTTGGGAGGTCAGCAGGGGCCAGGCTGAGGGCATGGAGGGGGTGTGATGGTGGTGGAAGAATTTTCAAAGTAGGAGGAATGACACGGTCAGATGCATGTATAGATAAGTCACTCTGTCCCCGTAGTGGAGTAAGTAGTAAGACTGTTGGGCTGGAGGAGAGGAAGGGTGGATTCAGGAGTACTCTAGGGGTTGGACTCAGTGGAATTTGGTGTAAGTGGGATGTGGGGTGTGAGGGAGGTGGATGACAGGCCTGCTCCTGGTGTGGACAGCCATGGAAGTGCCCTGCATGGGCGGGGGTGGGACATCTGTGAAGAGGGCAGGTCTAGGGGAGAGGATGAGGTCAGTTGGGAGTTGCCTAGCATGAGATGCCTGTGGGCCTCCAGAGAGTTGTCCAGTGGGCAGTTGGTGGGGCCCGGGGGCAGAGCCAGACTGAAGGTATGGTTTTGGGGTTGTCAAGGTCTGTCTGAGTGGTGGTGGGGCAGGGGAGGAGGAGGTTGCTTGTGGAAATGCATATTGGTGGAAAGAACAAGATGTTCCACAGACTTGAGGATCCATGCGGGACCTTTTTAGCACAGATGCTCTCATTGGGCCCTGGCCTGCGGGCTTATGACTCCTAGCCACTCTGACAGACCCCATCCCTGACTTGCTCTCAGCACTGTCCACTCTCACCGTCAGAGGGGACTCACCTATCTGAGACCTGTGCTGGGCAGGGCTGGGGAGGCCAGAATGCTGGAGACCGAGGCCTGATTCACACGCATGCCTCTGATGGACACTCACTGAGAACCGACTCCTGCTCGGCACAGGGCCTCCCGGGGTTCTTCTCCTTTTGCTTTGGTCAGCTGCTTGCAGCACCCAGAGGCCCCTTTGCTTGGCCCCTCTGCCTTGGGGCATTCTCCACCACGATCTGGGGGTACTCTCTGTGTACATATGGGGGGGATGGGTGAGCTTGGATCTGAGGCTGTCACACTCAGCTGTCCACTGAGTGATCTTGACCTCCTCTCCGAGGTCCGTCTGAGCCCCCATGCTTTCCTACCCGCCACTTCCCACCTGGTCCGCAAAGTACTGGGAAAATCATATTTATTAAGGGTTTTGACATACTCTGTTGCCATATACAAAATACCCATTGGTCATTGACCTCCCGCCCCCAAGGTTCAGGCCCCAGAAAACAAACCGCCCCGCACCCCTGCCCCCAAGACTGGCCCCTGAGAGAGCTTCCTGAGCCCCACAGCCACCCTCCTCACCTGCCCTACTACAGAAAAGATGCCACTGCCCTTGCCTGTTTTCCTGGGTGGCCTCAGAGAACATGAGGGGGGACCTGGTGATTCTACGTACTGATCTTGCTGGTTATGGATACCCACCTGCATCCATTGGGGCTGACCCTGCCTTCACTAGGATAGAATTCCCATTTTCAGGGTGCCCTTCCTGGGAGAGGACATATGGTGGGCACGTATCGGGTAGGCAAACCCTTCGCCGAGACCGCCGGTGCCTGGGGCTGAAGGTCTCCATGCACCTCTTGCCCACCAGGTAGAAGACCTCACTGAGGTTGAGCAGGATGCAGATGGCAGCTGTGGTCACCATGAAGTAGGTGAAGACCTTCTTCTCCGTGGGTCGGGAGATAAAACAGTCCACAGTGTGGGGGCAAGGGTCCACGGAGCAGTGCACCACGCGGGGCATGTCGTAATCCTGGTAGAGGCGGTGGAAGATGTAGAGGAAGCCGGAGTCCACGGCAGCCTTGAAGAGGAGGCTCAGCAGGTAGGTCCACCAGAGCCCGCCCCGCTTCTTGCTGGGGTTGTCATACAGGGACGGGGCACTGGGTCCGTGTTTCAGGCGGTGCCTGCGCTCGCGCTCCTCCCGGTAGGCCACGTGCATGACCACGAGCAGTGAGGGGCAGGTGACCAGGATGAGCTGCAGGGCCCAGAGGCGCACGTGGGACACGGGGAAGAACTCGTCGTAGCAGACGTTGGGGCAACCGGGCTGCTTGGTGTTGCAGACGAAATCCTTCTGCTCATCGTCCCACACCTCCTCAGCTGCTACCACATACACTAGCACGCGGAAGATGAAGACCACGGACAGCCAGATGCGGCTCAGCGCCGTGGAGTACTTGTTCACCCCGCTCAGGAGGCCCTGCAGAAACGCCCAGTTCATGCTGGCTGTGTCCTTGGTACCTCACGTGGATGGTCTACACCTAGGCGCTGGCTACTTAGGGTTTGGGAGCCTTGAGATCTTGGGGGAACCTGGAGATGGGCACCAGTCACGACTGGCAGTCCAGTTTCACAACCACTGTGTCATCATGTCCTCACTCCCAGTGGCTCGGAGGTGTAGGGACTGCCACTGTCCCCATTTCACAGGGAGTAAGGTAAGGCCCAGAGGCACCTGCCCAGAGCTCTGCAGCTGTAGTAGAGTGGGTCTTGGTCTTTAGGTTCCCAGATCAGGGCCTATTTTATTCTACAAAGTAATAGATACATGTGAAGATACTCACCTGGCACGGACATGCCAGCCAAACTCTTTTACCCCAAGTTTTAGCCTCGGGGTCATGGGACTTCTAAAGAGCCAGCAAGAAGGGTTGGATTGGCTGACCTGCTCTCCCATCATTACCCGGCCTGGACCAGGGCGGGAGAGGATGGGAGAGCATCCTCATCAGTTATCAGACTCATCCCTCTTTTACTGAATGTCAGCGAGGTACAGTCACATCAGCCCTGTGGCAGATCCCAGAACAATTTCTATCCTTGCTCTTCCTCTCTGCCTCCAGGAAGGGTTCCCGCCCCAACATTCCCTCCCAAAGCAAGCAGAGGTTCTTTGGAATCATGGATGCTCGGTGTCATCCCTGCTACTCCCCATATTGGTCCTGGGGCCTGAGAGCTGACTGTTTTGACCACTCTGGAATTCCAGCCATTCTTGCTTTAGGGAGGGACTGGGGAAAGGGCAGGGGTCGGATTCTGGCATGGTCTGTGCCCCACCATTTGCTTTCTTCCTCCAGGACACCCTTTCCTCTGTCTACTCAGTGGCTGTTTGCTAGCCAAGTCCCCATTGTGTCCATGCTCATCTTGTGCTCCAACCTCCACCCCCCTTATCTGGAGTCCCTATCATGTCCCATCCCTGAGCCCTGCCCTCCTCTGCCCCTGACTCAGACTTCATGTCCCTGGGACACTTTCAGAGCACCCTTCTCTGATTTTTGTGGCAGGAGGTATCACCCACATGCAGATGGTCTAGGTACCTGTTTTTCTTGCCAGACTGTAGCCGCTGGAGGGAGGACTCTACGTCTCATTCATCTCTGTCTCTCCAGGACGCAGCACCCAGCCTGGCCCAGTGAACACACAACAGATGTTTGTTAAACTGAACTGAAACCCACTATTTCCTGATGCTTCCTCTTCCTTGCCCCTTCTCTGGCCCTCTGCCCTCCCTTTGGTCTGGTAGGACATTCCTTCCCCTCCTTGGAGCTTGCCTGGGTTTCTCCAGGGACCCTGACCCTCAGCCCCTCCTTGAAGCCCAGCCTACAGCCCGAGGTCCCCTGGATATCCTCAGCCCAGCTGGTCCCTTGCTTCCTGGCCTAGTCTCCTGTCCTACTTTGTCCTCACCCTTCTTGGGTCCAGTGGCCGCAATCCTGTCCCTGGGTTTGTCCGTCTGCCTGAGGGCCTCCAGGAGGCAGTTTTTGTGGCTTACTCCCCTGCTGGGTGGGGCTTTCTGAGCCAATGAGCCAAGCGAGAGTGATGGGGTGGGCAGGCAGGAGGGCGGACTTCCCCGGGCGCATATTCAGAGCAAACACCTGTGGCTCCTCTCCCCTGGCCCACGCCTTCTCTTCTAGCCTTACTGGGCATGGCTGGGCCTGGCTCCTGGGCTGCCAGGTATGTGGGTGAGACTGCCATGTGAGGGACAGAAGCCTGGGGTCATCACGCCCAGGCCCAGGACAGCACCATCGGTGTCGCCCCTGTCCCCGTGCCGTTGCTTCACTGCCCCCACCTTCCTGCCCTTTTCTCCGGAAGCTTGCTTCTGAGGGCCTCAGAGCTGACATCCACGGAAAGGGGCAACCTTTATGCAGTCCAGGAACACATCCCACCCTGGGGGGGATATTTCTGGGGACTAGAGCCTGCGCTGCTCTTGGGTTGTGGAGGGGACAGGGTGGGGAGGGGGCAGGTGGCTATGTCTTTTCTGGATCAGGGCATCTGCTGCCCTAATGGAGCCAAGGAATGCAGGTCAACTGTGTGAAATGCCTCTGTTGGCACGGGGCCAGGCACAGCCTCACTGTTCGTCCTCTGGGGGTCTGGGCCCCTAGTGGTCTGGGAAGGATCCCCAGGGAGGACCTTGGAGACCCCGCGTGTGCTGTTGGGCCTTGGGCCTGTGTCCCGGCTGGGACAGTGAAGGTTAATGTGCAGACAGGGAGGGGCCTTCGGCTTCATTTCCCACAGCATTTATGGGGCACTTCCTAATACCAATGATTAACATTTATGTGTCCTTTCACAGCTGACTAGCCCTCTCCACAGCCATGAGCTCATCAGCCCTCCCCACAGCCCCACAGGCTAGGTATTACTAACCCACTTTGGAGAGGTGTTGAAGTCACTTTCCCAGAGTCCCAGTGGGACATGGATTCGAATGCAGATATTCTGAGTCTAGAGTTCATGAACTTTTCATTGCAATACGCAGCTCCCCACAGACCAAGCTCCATTCTCTGCAGACAACCCACAGGCCGAAGCTTGTGACTGGGGACTGGTTAGACTTGAGCACGAGAAAGTAGCATGGTCCGTAGGAGTGCTGGGGTTGCTTTTTCTGCAGGGCAGGATGGCCCCTCATCTGACTGGGTCAAGTGCTGCCCTTTGCAGGGACCGATTGATACAGTAGATTGATGAGGGTCACAAAGGCCAAATGACCAGAAGGCACCTGGAATCAGCAAATGAGTTGACTTTATTAAGCCCTGACAGTGGGCCACATACACTGAAGGGGCCAGCATATCTGTTCTCTTAGGAAACCCCTCCTCACAGCAGCCCTGTGAGGTGGCCCTCAGTGTCTCCCATTTTACAGAAAAGGAAACTGAGGTGCAGGGTGGGGGAGTGACTCCCTGAGGCCACACAACTGGGGCAGGTGGCTGGAGTTGAGGAACGAGAATTGGGTCCCAGGCCATCTGAATCCTCCCTCTCGCCTACCCCTACCTCACAGATTAGCTCCCCTACTCCCAGGATGCACCTACGAGGGATGCTGGAACCTTCCAATCCAGGTTCAACCCATCGACTCAATCCAGGCAGCCCCTCACAGGAGGGTCTTCTTCACGTGGTCTCGAGGGCGGTCCAGTAAAAGAGGTGGGTGAGTGTCTGAGCCCAGAAAGATGAGGTCGCCTGAGAGGAGGTCGTCCTGTTTGTAGGAAGAGGAGGTACAGTGCTGGTGATACCCTGTGCATGTGGCTCGGGCTCTCCTCGCTGCCAGGCACTCGCGGCACCGCTTGCCCACCAGGTAGGCCAGCTCCACAAGGTTGAGCAGGATGCAGATGGCGGCTGTGGCCACCATGAAGAGGGTGAAGATATTCTTCTCTGAAGGCTTGGAGATGAAGCAGTCCACCACATTGGTACATGGAGTTGCATGGCACTTGACCACAGGAGGAAGGGTATACCGGGGGTAGAGGGAGTGGAACACATAGAGGAAGACGGCATCCACGCTGGCCTTGAACACCAGGCTGCAGATGTACGTCCACCAGAGCCCACCCCGCTTCTTGCCGGGGTCCAGGTAGAGGCGACCGCCATCCTCCCCCGCGGCCTCTCTGTGCCTCTTCTCCCGAGCCTCCCGGTAGGCCACGTGCATGACCACGAGCAGCGAGGGGCAAGTGACCAGGATGAGCTGCAGGGCCCAGAGACGCACGTGGGACACAGGGAAGAACTCGTCGAAGCAGACGTTGGAGCAGCCGGGCTGGCGGGTGTTACAGTCAAAGTCCTTGTGGTCATCACTCCACACGCGCTCGGCTGTCACCAGGTACACCAGCACACGGAAGATGAAGACCAGAGACAGCCAGATACGCCCAAAGGCCGTGGAGTACTTGTTCACCCCACTCAGGAGCCCCTCAAAGATCCCCCAGTTCATGGTGGAGCCGAGCGTTGGCTGGGACTGCAGGGAAACGATAATAATGGTTTCCCACATGTTTTATCCTCACCACCCCTCACCAGGCTGCCCCTTTTGCCTTCTGTCATTGTCCCCATTTTACAGATGGAGAAAGCGGAGGTTTGAGGCATTCTATGAGGTTACACAACTATTAGGTGCAGAGCTGGGTAATTACTCCAGAACCCAACTCTGACCCATAAAAGTGGCTGAAGGCCGATCCAGGGAGCCACCGGGGCTCTGCTCCCATCATCCTGTGGCGACTCATGGAATTGGGATGTCCTGCCCACTCCCTCTGCTCCAAGCCCGGTCTTCCTCCTCAGGGGCTGAGGCCTTGGGTAGTTTCTCTCCTGAACACTGCTCTCTCTCCTCAGACGGCCCCTCCCAAATGGAACCCGTGCTTTGTCTTTTGCTTGGTTCAGGGGATGGAACTGGAAAGGAAGCTGGAACTGTGTCCCCAAATCCCCATCTGGTCTGATGCTCTGTAACTATCTAGGCAGTGTCCAGCTCAAGTGTGGCTCACTGGAAGCAAGGCCTATGACAATCCAGCTGAAAGATACATAGGTAACAATACCTCTCCTTAATCAAGAGGTTGCTGTGAAGGAGTAATGTGTGCATTCATGCAAAGGATTTAGAACAGAGCTTGGTGCAGCACAGCACCCATGGATGTGGGCTGTTACCACTAGGAGATCATGCAGGGGCTCGGGACGTCCTGGTGACCTTCAGCACTAACCTGGTATCCCAGTGTTTTGCAAACCCTGTCCCATAGGCTGGCACTAGGTGCAGTGAGAGAAAAGGATTCTGTGTTCAAGAAAGGTTGGCAAACACTGGGTACAGCAAAGTTAAATAAATCCCTTTGCTCAACCTTTGCTAATACGTTCACTCTGTGAGTCTCCAAAAGAGGGACAAAATATGTGGCATTGCCCACACTCCTTTGAGCACAGACTCCCTTCTGCCTTCTGACATAACTCATCTCATCAGTGGAATAGCCTTGTCAAGACCCCAGCAGGGGAAATGCCGCTAAGGTCACTTCTGCTGGTGAGTTGGGCTTGAACTCACGGAATCAGATTTACCTCCGCTTGAGGACGGTAACTACTTTGCAGAGTGACAGGTGTCTGCTATCTTCCTTGGAAGTCCTCTGCCTGATTCCTGGGGGTCCACTGAGACCCACGCACTGTGGCGGCACCTTGCTGTGCACCTGGGACCCCAGGGAGCTTGCCTGCACAGGCTCTTGCTCTAACAGGTTTATGATGACCTTCCAGTGCTGAAGGTCACCAGGGTGTCCCGAGCCCCTGCATGACCTCCTAGTGATAATAGCCAGCACCGATGGGGTGTTGTGCTGTGCCAGGCACTGCTCTAAGCCCTCTGCATGAATGCATATGTTATTCCTTCATAGCAACTTTAAATTCCCAATTGACAGATGAGGAAAGTGGAGCACAGAGAAGTTAATTAATTTGCTCACTGTCACACAGCTAATAAGCAGCAGAGCTGGGATTTGGACCCAGACAGGCTAGCTCCAGAGCCAATCCTCTGAGAACTGCCTGGTCTTGGGCCCAGGCTCCTTTCCTCAAGTTTTGGTGAGCTAGTCTTCCTGTCTATGCCCACCCCGTCTTCGACCTCGTAGGTCTGGGTGAGGGAGGCTGGGGATGCCTTTGCCCCCCACTCTGTCTCTCTATACCACCTACCACTTGGAAATGGGGCTCTGCTCTGAATCATCAGCTTGTCTGCTCTGTCTGCCAAGGGTGGGCGGAACTCCTGGCAGCTTCTCAGGGCACACCCAGGGAGGCCCCAGCCCTCAGGCCCCAGGGGCTCTCACCCAGCCCAGCCCCACTTGAGGCGGGACCTTGCAGGCCCAGGCAGAGCTGCTGCCTGCTGCACTCCTGGCCCCCTCTCAGGCCCTCTCCTACTCAGTTCCCTGCCCCCACCTTTGCCTGGCTGGGGTGAGTAGGAAGAACCAAGAGCAGAGAGGAAGGAGCCCTGCATGTCTCCAGCTTCAGGACCCAAGGTGGCTGATGGGGTCCACCCGCTCCCCTCCAGAGAAGTCTCCCCTCTCAGGTGTGCCAAGGGGCAGGCATGTCTGGACACAGAGCTCTCACCTGAGTGGCTACTCCTCAGGGCTCTACTGGCTCCTGGCAGCTGGCGGTGGGACTCAGTGAGCAGCCGGAATTCATGTCCAGAACCAGGGAGCATTTCTGAAGAAACTTTTCCTGGGACGGAGGCTGCCTGGGTGTGCCCTGGCCCAGCTCAGGAGGAGGAGGAGCTATGGCCATGCCATTGGCTGAGTCGCAGCCTCCCCAGACTGCCTCTGATGAGTCTCAGGAAACTCATCCTCCCAGAACGCTGGGCCCAGAATTCTAGCTTCCCTCAGGGGAGAACCACAGGTACACTCCGACCCCTGGCTCCTCCCATCCCTGGGCTTGTGGAGAGGAGCTGAGGCCTGTCGTGCCCTCACATTCCTATTCATAAACCCTCCTTAGGACTGCTCCCGTCTTCCATGGGCACTCCCCAGGTTCTCTTCCGTCTGGTGTCTCGCACTGGCCCTCCATTCTCATGGCTCCAGTTGCTTTTGGAAACGCCAGGCCTTCCAGACATGGCTCCGGCCCAGGTGCTCCAGCCCCTTCAATTGCCCCCGTTTCCCTTCTTCCATCTTCCTCCTCAGTTGGCCAACTCCTCCGAGAAGTTGCAGGAGCTGCACGTGGAGCCCACGACCTTCTACCTGGAGCCCACACCCCGCACCTGGACCCTACACACCTCCATCTGAAGCCCACACCCCTGCACCTGGGCCCCACACCCTTCCATCTGGAACCCACACCCCTGCATTTAGGCCCTACACCCCTTCATCTGGAACCCTCACCCCTGCATCTAGGCCCCAAACCCCTCTATCTGGAACCCATACCCCTGCCTCTAGAACCCACACCCCGGCATCTGGGCCCCACACTCCTGTATCTAGGGCCCTCACCCCTGCATCCAGGCCCCGCACTCCTGCCTGTGGGCCCCACACCCCTGCACCTGGCCCTACACCCCTCCATCTTGAATCCTCACCCCTGCATCGAGGCCCTGCACCTCTCTAATTGGAACACACACGGCTGCATCTAGAGCCCACTGCATCCCTGCATCTGGGCCCTACACCCATGCATCGAGAAACCTCACCCCTGCATCTAGGCCCCACACCCCTCCATCTGAAACCCTCACCCCTGCATCTAGGCCTCACACCCCTGCCTGTGGATCCCACACGCCTGCATCCGGACCCTACACACCTCCTTCTGGAACCCACACCCCTGCATCTAGAGCCCATACCCCAGCATCAGGGCCTCATACCCCTGCATCCGGGCCCTAAACCTCTGCATCTAGAGCCCTCACCCCTGCATCTAAGCCCCCACTCCTGCATCTGGGCCTTCCCTTGCATCTGGATCCTGCGTCCCTCCATCTGGAACCCTCACTCCTACATCTAGGTCCTACACCCCTCTATCTGGAACCCATACCCTCCTGCATCTAGAGGCCACACCCCTGCATCTAGGTCCCACACCATTGCATCTGGGCTCCATACCCCTCCACCTGGAGCACACACCCCTGCATCTGGGCCCCACACTCCTGCATCTAGAGCCCACACCCTTGCACCTGGGCTCCACATCCCTCCATCTGGAGCCCTCATCCTTGCTCTTGGGCCCTTAACCCCTACATCTGAGCCCCACACTCCTGCATCTGGGCCCCACACTCCCCGTATCCGGTTAGTCTTTACCTCTGCATCTGAGTCTCACACTCTTGCATCTGAGACCCACACCTGCATCTGGACGCCCATAACCTGGTTTTGAATCTCATCCCTGCCAGTTACTTACTTATTTATTTTTGAGTCAGGGTCTCACTCTGTCACCCAGGTCGGAGTGCAGTGGCACTATCACGGCTCACTGCAGCTTCAACCTCCTGGGCTCATGCAATTCTGTATCTGGCTATTTTTTTGATTTTTGTAGAGACAAGGTCTTGCTTTGTTGCCTAGGCTGGTCTTGAACTCCTGGGTTCAAACAATCTTCTCACCTTGGCAAGAATCTCAAAGTGCTGGGATTACAGGTATGAGCTACCATGCCAGTTTTTGATCTGGGTGATTTACCCTTCTTTGCCTCTGTGCAATGAGACATCTCACGCCTGTGAGGGGTGTCGTGAGAGACATGGGTGCCATGTGGTATGATGGCTGGACGCAGAGACTGCGTGGCTTGAACTTCAGCTCTGCCTCTTCCTCACTGAGGGATACCTCAGCTTCTTACCTGTAAAGTGGGAAAATAACAACATCCGCCCTCTAGGGTCAATGCCTAAAATCACCCTGCCTCAGAGGTAAGGTTATCAGAACAGTGGCTGGCACAAAGGAAGCCCTTTTCTACAGCTGCTTCTAATATCATCAACTGCGTAGTGCAGTCCTGGCACATGGTGGGTGTTTAAAAATGTTGCTTCCTCTCCTTGTTCCTTATTCCTGTGACTTTTCTTTCTGAATTGTGGGAAAAACAGAGAAGAAGGGAGGGAGAGATGGACATACTCACTAGAGAAAATCTCATTTGGATAGACATTGTTTTTGGGTTAAAAGGCTAAACCTGAGCTTGGCAGGCACTGTGGGAGAGGTGGAGAGGGTGAGCAGAGGCGCTGGGGAGGCCTTTTCATGAGTGCGCAGACACAATCCGCTGGCCTAATTAACTTCCAAGGTGCCCTTGTAGGCACCAGGGGTTGGAATTCAACAGACAGAGAGCCCAGGAGTCATGTACACCACCCAGTTACAAGCAAGCACAATGTAGTCTCATGGGTACACATATGGAGCAGTGGCTTTATCTTGTTCACTGCCGTACCCCCAGTGCTTAGAACCATGCCTGGTATCTGTCTAGTTAGGCTTCGGTTTTTATTCATTTAATCTGAGTCTCATGTTGCCCAGGCTGGAGCGTATTGGCACACTCATGACTACCACAGCCTGACCTGCTGGGCCTCAGCCTCCCAAGTAGCTGGAACTACAGGTATGTGCCACCATGCTTGGCTAATTGTATGGTTTATTGTAGAGACAAGGTCTTGCCAAGTTGCCCAGGCTGGTCTCAAGCCCCTGGGCTCAGGCTGGGCTTATAGGTGTGAGCCACCATGCCTGGCTTATGTTTACTGAATGAATGTTGTATGAAATGCACATATCCTGCAAAGAGAGGAACACACATCTATACTCCACACACTTTCTAAAAACTACTGTTAAGCACAGGGGAGAGGACACACATAGATAGATCACCTACGCTCTTGTGAGAAGTGCTACAAGAGACATGTGACAAAGAAGGGAGTGTCAAGTTCTGCCAGAAGGAGACACAGAGAAGGTGACGTTTCAGCTGGGTCTTGAAGGATGTGTAAGAGTTCACCAAGAGGAGGTAAGGAGGGGGGCCTTCAAGGCAATGGACACATAGTGTACAGAGGACCTCTGTGAAAGATGGAAGAGCATTAGAGAGTGAACAGGGCAGTGGTGGGGTCAGCACATGGCAAGGTGCCTGGAAGGTTGGCGAAGACTTTCTGGACCATGGAGGACCTGATATGTCACGCTAAGGAATTTGAATTTATCTTGTTTGCGGAGCGAGGCATGGGGAGTTCTGAACAAGGAAGGGATGTGGTCAGACTGGTACCCTTGATTCTTATTATTCAAGGCAGTTATGTTTATAAGTCACTGCATGAGCACCTTGCTTGAGAATATGGAATCATTGTTCCTAGGAGACTGTTCTGTGAAAGCGCCATATATACAGAGGGTGCCAGAAAAAAATGCACACACATTTTAAGAAAGGAAAAAACTGTATTAAAATTGTAATAATATATACCAAAACAAAAGATGAATACAAGTCATGTTTGACTTCTGCAATTACATATTGCTACCGTAATTCAATTCAACTTTGGAAAGTAATACATAGATAATGCATACATTTTTTTGGCACCCAGTATATAAACACATTTTAAGAGATGTTGTCTATGTATTACTTTTTGAAGCTGAATTAAATTATGGTAGCAATGTGTGATATTACGTTCACTCAGTCGTGCTTCTGCCATTTTCTTTGACTGTCCTGCCTGTCGCATGGTGACGCTAGCATTAACTTGATTAATGCCATCTTTTGAGCAAACATCATACTTAAAATATGTATACATTTTTTGGCACCCTGTTTGTGTGTGTGTGTGTGTGTGTGTGTGTGTGTGTGTGTGTGTGTGTGTGTGTAAATATGTGACAACCCCCAAATACCCAAGGGGCAGAGAAACCAAAGAAGGAGGCAGACAAATCTAATTTGTTAGTTCTGGGTGATTTATTGAGGGAATTTATAGACAGAAGTATAATCTTAGATGGTCACAAGACAGGTAGATCTCTGCACTGTTACCCCTCAGCCCCAAGGCTTATACATCACAAGAAGGAATATGTGTGCTCTGTGCAAGACAATGAAAGACAGTCCTCTAGGACAGGTAAGAATGCTATATACATCATAGCTTATAATTTGTGGGAAACATCAAGATTGCTTTGATCTAAAAATAAGAATATGTGTTCTTATACTATAGGCAGTAAATAAAGCAGAAATTGGGAGGTATTCACGGGACCAGGGTTCATCAGAAGTCAACATGGTGGATTGGCATCCAAGAGAGTCACTCTTGTCTCCGCAGGGACACACAAGGCTAGGTTCCTGTGAGTTTCTGTTTACAACAGGTTTAACAGCTCATCAACAGCTGTGTCTTATATGCATTTCTGTTAAAGACACCTTCTTTAATACATATTGCTGCTTCATTAATATTAAACTCATGGCCAGCACCATTATAACTCATGTCTGAATAAAACTTGTCTAACACACATATTTTCCCCTTAAGGCACATAACAGCCTTCTTGTGCTTAGGAACACTAGACAGCAACCCAGCACTGTGCTTGGGAGTCATTTTAAACAGTAAAATCACTAACAAAAGGCACAAAATTGAGAAAAACATGGCACTAGGTAGACCTCCAATAGGACATGTGTTTACAGTGTAGAGCTAAAAGGAGAAGGTGGTGTTGCCTGGTCAGCCTCAGCTGAGAATGTGTGCATCGGGCAGCTCAAATTTTTCCCATGTTGTACATGTTGTAAATGGTCACAAAAGTGTCTCAAGTATTAATTTTAGGGTTACCAATACATTTTAGTGAGTAGACAATCTCACAATATGGAATTTGTGAGTGAAGATCAGCTATATGTTTAGAAAGCTCCCTCTGAGAGAAGAGTCTGGATTAGAGGGGCTTGCAAGGTCAGCAAAAAAGTCATTGCAATGATGTAGGCAACAGATGAGCAAGAGGGTTGCATTTGGGGGAATAGTCGGTAAATACAACTGGCAGTTTTGGGGGACTGACTGGATGTAGGGTATGAGGTAGGAGGATGACGCAGGATGGTTCCCACGTCACTGGTTTTGGTGATTTGGAAGGTGCTAGGACCACTGACAGAAATAAGAACTATAGAATTAAAAAACAGGTTTTTTTTGAGGAGTGGAGGTGGGGGAAAGGGGTTGTTTTAGTCTGTTTCGTGTGCTGCAACTGAATACCTGAGACTGGGTAGTTTAGAACAGGGATTTATTTCTTACAGTTCAGGAGGTTGGGAAGTCCAAGATCAAGGGGCTGGGATCTGGTGAGGACCTTCTTGCTGTATCATAACAGTGGAAAGCCTCACATGGGTGAGAGAAAGCAAGAGAGAGGGGCTGAACTCACTTTTATCACAAACCCACTCTTGAGGTAACAAACTCTCTCCTGTAAGAATGATATTAATCCATCTAGCCTAATCACCTCCTAAAGTCCCACCTTTCCAACACTATTGCATTCAGTTTCCAACACATGAACTTTGGGGGACACATTTCGACCACAACAGGGAGAGTGAGTGGAAAAGGTAATGCCTGGGTTCATCTCAGACATTTGTGGACTTAGTGAGTTCAGTGCTATGTGGTTGAGTGGATCCATTTGGACTGGCCAGGGCCAGGACGTGGCAGCAATAAATAGAGTCCTCAGCTCCAAGGGACGGGGGTAGGAGCTGCAGGAGTAGATGAGGCAGCCTGGGAAGAATATGCTGAGAGGGGAAGAGGGTGCAAGTGGAGTTCTGGAGAGTGCTGACATTTTAGGAAGCCTTCAGAGAACTGCTGAGGGAGGAGAAAGAAAGTGGGTGGGGGGAGAAGAGACATGGAGAGAGGGAGAGAGATAAAACAAGAGAGAGGGAGGATGGAGGAAGGGAGGAAGGGAGGGAGAGAGAAGGAGAGAAAGCGAGAGAGAGACAGAGAGAGAGAGAGAGAGATGGAGGGAGGAAGGGAGAGAGGGAGAAAGCAAAAGAGGGAAGGAAAAGGAGAGAAAGAAAGAAAGAAAGAGGGGGGCAGGGGAGAGAGAGAGAGAGAGGGAGAGAGAGAGAGAGAGAGAGAGAGAGAGAGAGAGAGAGAGAGAGGAATGAGGAATTCAGGAAATCCATCTGCTAGTTGGGAGAGGAAGCTGGTGACTTTTGCCAGAGTAATTTCATTCAGTAGAGGGGTGGGACAGAAGCCAGAGGGCAGACAGTACCATTTCACCCAACCATTTAAGGAAGCCTGCAAGGGAAGGAGAAAGACAGGGCAGTAGGCAGAGGGGCAGGACTGAAGAAGGGTCTACTTCTTTAGTGACAGGAACAGAAGCATAGACGGAGGGAAGGAGCTGCTTGGAGGGTCAATAACCTACAAATGAACATGGCTTTATATATGCTATCTTTTCCCTGCTCTACTCTGCTCTTTCCAGGTTTTCTGGTCCCTATTTGCCTCTCTGTGTCTCCCCAGTCCTCAGTCCAGGGTTTCCAGACTCTGGACACCATCTTCTACATGTTCTTCTGGCTTAGATTGATCTCCTTCCTCAGCCCCTACCCCAGGAGGTGGTCCTGGTCTCCCTGATGGGTCTTTGTGGAGACAAGAGTGACTCCACTTTGGATGCTAGTCTGCCATGTTGATTTCTGATGAACCCCAGACCTGTGAATACCTCCTGATTTCTACTTTATTTACTCCCCGTGGTGTAGAAGCATATACTCCTGCTTTTAAATCAAAACAACCTGATGTTTCACACAATTTACAGACTATGATGCATATAGCATTCTCAGCTGTCCTAGAATGCTGGCTTTCATCGTCTTGCACAGAACATACATATTCTTTCCTGTGGTGTATAAGCCTTGGGTCTGGGGAGTGACAGTGCAGAGATCTGCCTGTCTTGTGGCTGCCCAAGACTGCACTTCTGTCTATAAATTTCCTCAATAAGTCACCCCAGGTCGACAAACTATTTGTCTGCCTCCTTCTTTGGTTTCTCTGCTCATTGGGCATTTGGGGGTCACTTTTGAACAGTCCACCCTGCTGGCTTCCTACCTGTTCTCCCTGCTAATGGTTTGAGTAGGTGGGAGTTGGCCTCTCTTTTGGAGGCCAGCAATCCCCTGGAACTCCTCTTTGAAGGCAGCAGGCAAAGGGAGGTGTACCTACCCTGGCCTGCCACCTACCAGGTGACTGATGACTATTCCTGGAGGAAAAGAAACTTTTGGATCTGAGGGAACAACACAGGTCGGCCCGTGGGGGCAGGATGTCAAGGCAGGGTCCATGCACTCCACTCAGGAGAGGTGGGGAGGCTGGAACGCAGAGCAGTGATAATGATGTCAACTTCATTCCTGAGTTCTTCCTCTGGGCCAGAGGCTAGGCCAGATGTCTCCAGTGTATATCAACTCCCTGCTCCCAATCTGCCCATCTTCAGCCTGTACTCTACCACATGGCAGAACCAGCTTTGGAAAATGCAAACCATACCTGAAAAAAAAGTTCCAGGTTTTTCAGGGACTCCCTGCTGCTCTTGAAATAAAATCCCATATTGCCAATATGGCCTGAAAAGTCCTGCATGATCTGGCCTCTGCCACCCTCTGTTTTCAGCCTCTTTCTTTCTCTCTTTGTGTTCTGGCTGTGTTGACCTTCTTTCACTCTCTCGAACATAACAATCTCATTCCCACCTCAGGACCTTTGCGTTGCTTTAATCTTCTTTTTTCATTTTCTGATAGCTAGCTTTAACTCAAGCTTCAGGCCTCAATTTAAATGCTACACTCTCAGAAAAGCTTTTCCTGTCCCCAAAAACTAGGTTTGGCTCTTGATTATGTATTATCTTGGCACTGTGTTTCTCCTTTGTGACACTATCACAATTGCACTTGTAGAGTTTTTGGTGTGCCTGTATGTTTAATGTCTTCTGTCCTCCATTAGACTGTAATCTTCAAGAGGACTGGCCTGGAGGTTGAAACATGAGAATCATGTGCACTGCTCTATCTGTACCACCAGGCATAGCACCAGGCACATAGTAGGTGCTTAATGAATATTTGATGATGGATGAATGATTCTGTTTATCAAGAGTAAAGGAGCCAACAGCATCACCAAATCCTTAGGCGCAAAGATGTTGAAGCCTAATAGTGTTAAGAACATGGGCTCTGGAGCCTAGCTGCCCGAATTCCAACCCCAGCTCTTTTGCTTACTGGTTGTGCAACTCTAGGCAAGTTTCTTAGCCTCTCTGGGTCTCAGTTTCTTCATCTGGAACATTGGACCACTGGAGTTCCTATCCCATAGGGTTATTGTGAGGATTAGAGGAATAAAAATATGTAAAACATATATGCCTGGCACATAATTAACACCAAATAAATGTGAGTTGCTGTTATCCTTAGCTAGGACAATATCTGGGAGTGAGTCTGAGTGTTTGCTGCCACTTTTTGGTTTTTTTTCCCTCATTATTTGGTGATGGTCTTTGGATGAGCCTGTCTCAGCTCTGCCTCTGCTAAGGGGCAATGGGATGAGGGGTAAATGGCCACTGTCATTGGAAAGACACAGAAATGCCACAGATCTGGTTCCTGTGCTCAAGTTGCTTACATCCTAGAGGGCAGTGAGGGAGACCCTGCCATGTAGGCTCTAGGGGAAGAGCAGGGCCCAACCTCCAGGAGAGCTTCATCTGCAGATGGTCTGCATCTACCACAAAGCTTGAACTGGCTTTAGCGGCATAGCTCGCTCCTTTGCAGAAGCCAGGGTTCCAGACCATGCTGGGAGATGCTTTGCTTCCTCGTGGGAACAGAAGGTGTTCCCATCCATGGAAGGTTTTAAAAAAGCACCATGAGGCTGGGCGCGGTGGCTCACATCTATAAGCCCAGCACTTTGGGAGACTGAGGTGAGAGGATTGCCTGAGCCCACAGGCTCAAGACCAGCCTGGGCAACTTGGCGAGACCTCATCTCTACAATAAATCAAAAAATTAGCCGGGCATGGTGGCACATGCAAGTTGAGGCTGCGGTGGCCATGAGTGTGCCATGCACTCCAGCCTGGGTGACAGAGTGAGCCTCCAACTCAAAAATAAAAAAATAAAAAAATAAAATAAATAAAGCACCATGACTATTCTTACAAGGGATGGGAGTTGGGCATTGCTGGAAGTCCAGGAAGGAGGCAGAGGTGGGAAGGGTGAAAGGTGGGTAGGACAGAGAAGAGGCAAAGCTGGAAAGGAGGGAAGAATTGTATGAAGGGCAGAATCCACACAGACCTGAGTTCAAACCCCACTTCTGCTCCCTAGCTATGTGGCCTTGGTCAAATACTTTTTCTCTCTTGGTCTCAGTTTCCTTTCTTTAGAACGTGGTGGGGGCATGATTGAGAAGGCCTACAGAGAGCATGGTGATTTCTAGTTGGCGTGGCCCACACATTCCTTTTCTGCCACTCTTTGATCTGTAGGGTACACCTTTCTTCCCCTGGGGCCCAGATGGGGACCCATGGTCATGCTCGTCCACTATGACCTGCTTCTTTTCCTGGACCTCTAGACCCCATCAGCTCTGGAGGCTCTGAAGCTCAGTCTGAGGGGGCTGGGACTGGGATGTGCCCCTTGGTCTCTCCCTGCCATTTCTGAGACTCTGAGTGGTCTAGGTCACGGCAGCAGTGAGACCCACCATCCCTGAGACTGGAGCCTGGCTTCCATGCATCCTTATCCCTCCAGCCTGGCCCACACCGAGGCTGAATTGATGGTCCCCATCACGCAGTGTCTTGCTGTCTTGCTGTCTCTGGGCAACTTGTCTCAATTTCCTTCAGAGCCTCCCTTGTAGAGTATCAGAGGCTCATGAGCAGTCTTTGAAGCTTGGGTCACTGGCCACCACTTTCCCCCTGCTGGCTGTGAGTTCCAAGGTCAAGGACCTCCCTATTGGGCTCTGGCCTGAATGCCCAGAACTTCTGCTCAGTGATGGTCTCGTGTGGTGACTGCATGGCTTACAGTCAGGTGTGGACTCTAAACCTTGTTTCAACAAGTGAGCAATACACGTAGCAGGTGCTCTCAGGCATGTGCCATTTTGGTGGTTAAGAGGAGTTATATAAAGCATGGTGGTTTACAGCAGGCATGCCCAACATCCAATGGCCAACATCCAATGGCCACTCTGCCTGGGGCTCTCTGGGCTTCTGGGGACTCTCTGCCTGCATATAGGATAGGCTGGAAGTGCCAAAGAATCGACACCCCACAGGGAAAAGCCCTCAGCCAGTGACTGATGAGAGTTAGGGAACACATGCTCCAGCCTCCTCGTGCATTGATTAAGATAGCTGTGAAGCCATTTTCTACTGCTTCTCTGCGGTCCCCAGCAGGATTAAGCTCAGTTGCCCATGGAGGCAACTCGCTCAATTACACGCCCTTCATCAGCTTTCCTCCCTCCTCTGACTCACTGCCCATGCCTATGCTGATGTATCCTGGGATTGCCTCCCAAATAAACAACTTGCCTGCAAATCTTTTCTCAGGCTTGGCTTCTGGGAGAGTCCAAACTAAGACATCTCTTGTTTGAATAATCTTACTTCCTGGGGAATTCACCCATCTTTTGTCTAACCAGCCGCATCTTCTCACAGAGCATGCTCTCTTGTTGCCTGTTGGTTGGCCTGGGGTGGGACTGGCCTCAGTGGAGCTAATCAGTCACACTTATCTTTCCTAGTTGAATTGGTCCAATGTGACACCTTAACCCACACTGACCTACTAAGGCTCCTTCCCTGGGACTTTTATTTGCTTGTTTGGTTTTTTGAGTTGAAGTCTGACTCTTGCCCAGGCTGGAGTGCAGTGGCATGATCACAGGTCACTGCTGCCTTGACTTTCTGGGCTCAGGTGGTCCTTCTGCCTAGGCTTACTTAGCTAAGACTACAGGCATACACCACCATATCTGGCTAATTTTTTAAAGTTTTTCATAGAGATGAGATCTTACTATGTTTCCTAGGCTGGTCTTGAACTCCTGGGTTCAGGCAATCCTCTTGCCTTGGCTTCCCAATGTGCTAGGGTTATAGGCGTGGGCCACCATGCCCAACCTTCCTGGGACTTTTGAACATGGGACAGGGACAGTGTCCATTTGATAACAGACACATTGAGAAGGGAGGCTCTGGACTTTCTGGTAGTCTGCTGTTTGGAAGTGCTGCTCTACTGGGTGAGACAATGATTCTGATACAGAAAGGTAGGCAGAAATAAGAGAGGAGCAAGTGAGTGTACAGAAGACATTGGAGTCCCTGGTTTCACCTGTCTTTGGAGCTCCATGATATTGTTTTTCTTCCTGCTTACACCAAACTTGCATCATCAACTTTGCCTCAGCCTGTTTAATTTAGGTATCTGTCATGTGCAACCAAAAATATGCTGCATAACCTCAGGTTTGCTATTTAACAGTGCCTGGTGCCTAGTAGGTGTTTAATAAGAATTTGTTGATCAACTTGCATCTTCTGGAGTCCACTTCCCTCATTTGTGTGTTGGAGTTGATAATAACTACCTTGTAAGGTTGCTGCATGGACAAAATGAAAACATGAAGGGGAAAGGGCTGTCTTTGTTTTGTGCTGCGACAGCAGAATACCATAGACTGGGTAATTTACAAACAACAGAAACTTATTTTCTCACAGCTCTGGAGGCTGGGGAGTCCGAGATCAAGATGTCAGCATCTGGTGTATCCTCCAGAAAGGAGGAACGCTATGTCCTCCTGTGGCAGAAAGCAGAAGGGCAAAAAGAGATGGACTCTGTCCAGTGAGTCCTTTTATTAGGGGTTCAATCCATTTATGAGGGAAGCACCCATGTTACCTAAAGATTTCCCATTAGACCCCAGCTCCCAACATTGTTGCATTGGTGATACTTTTTTTTGTTTTGAGTTGGAGTCTCACTCTGTCACCCACACTGGAGGGCAATGGCATGCCCCAGACACCACAGTCTCCACCTGCTGGGCTCAGGCGATCCTTCTGCCTCAACCTTCCAAGTAGCTGCAACTACAGGCACGTGCCACCATGCCCGGTTAATTTTTTAAAAAAATTTATTGTTGCCCAGACTGATCTCGAACCCATGGGTTCAGGCAATCCTCTCACCTCGGCTTCCCAAAGTGCTGGGATTATAGACATGAGCCACTGCACCTGGCCTGAGGATACGTTTTTAACATACAACTTTTGGGGGCACATTCAGACCACAGCAAGGACTTTATCAGCTGTGACATGTCAGACCCTGGAGAGTCGGGAGGATGCCAGGGAGGGCTAGACAATCTTGGGGGAGGCGCTCAGAGTCCTGCCTGGCTCTGTGGATGGACAGGGCTGCTGGTCACTGAAGGTTGCTTGAAGATGGAGATGAAGGGAGTGGAATGGGAGGACTGGTTTGGGGAGAACTTTTTTTTTCTTTTGAGAGAATCAATAAAAAAGGCAGAGAAGGGAATTAATGTTTATTGACTCTCTGTTATGTAACATGCGCTGGACCCAACCCCTCACATACATCAGAGAGTACAAACTGGTAACCTGGAGGCAAATGTTTCCCTTGGTCTTCACAGTGTTAAAGAAACATTTTAATTAATTGCCAAATGCACAAATCTGGAGATTCAAAATAAAAACATGTTTTGGGGGATGTTCTTGAAAAACTGGAAGATCTGGCCACATGGGGCCCATGTTCCCTTCTAGCATCAAGAGTCGAACCTGACAGGCAGTCGCCCCTTTTCCTTGGGTGTATTTTTTCTCCAGTTTCCCGTAGACCCCACCAGACCCTATTCATCTGTGTCTTCTGCTTACCTGGCCCTGCAGTCATTTGTGATCTTAATCCTGGACATTCTCAACTGATCTTCCTCACAGCCCTGCAAAGCGGGTACACTTGGTCCCATTTTATGGATGATAAGACTGAGAGTCAGAAGTAAAGTGATCTGTTCCAGGTCACGCAGTCAGGGAATGATGGAGCTGGGTTGTAACTCGGTTCTTACTGATCCTGAGATCTATTCTCCTGTCACAGTGTGGGAACTGTCTGGCTGTCTATCTGCAGGGGGAGAGGGAGGAGGAAGAGAGGTTAGGTCTCATTGATTAGGGAGGGTTGTGGGGGAGGGGAGGGGGCCACGGATAGAAGCGGGGAGATGGGGAGATGGTATTGTCAGATTGGGACATACTGCCAGTTTGAAAGGCAGTCCAGGTGAAGGAGTGCACTCCCGGGTCACTTTGAGGACCTGGAAGCTGGGTCTGGTGGTCTGAGGAATAGAGGGCTATGGCTGGAGGGATTTTGGGGGCTTGGTGGTTGATTCTCCAAGGGGAGTGAGGCCAAGGAGAGAGACAACAATGATGTTCGGGCGTCTTCCTTGGGACCCTGGGTGGCTGGTGCTTCAGGAGAGCTGGGCTGAGGGGCAGGAAGGAGGAGGGATGGTGGGGAAGAAGATGTGGTTGGGGGAGATGGAGGTGCAGAGTTTGAGGACCTGTGGGATATGCCCGCCCGGGCAGCCATCCGGGGAGAGGTGGCGGAACAAAGCTGGAGCACAGGAGGAAGATCCTGTGGGTGACAGTGATCCAGAGACTTTGTTGCGATGCCAGGACAGACCAAAGGGCTGGGCCTAGAGTGTCCAGGCCCACCCGTGGCCTCAGTTTTTGGCAGAGGTTGGAGGGATGCTCCCCCACCCCCCATGCAGTCTCTCTGACCTTCTACAAGGTAATGAGGATCCCGCCCTCCTCACCCAGCGGGCCCCTCAGTAATCGGCTTCCCTGGGGATGTTTGAGAGAAATGGAATAGTGAGGCAGGCAGGGAAGGAGGGAGGGAGAACTGGTTATCGCTTCCCCTCAGCTCCAAGTGGATAATTACACAGCTCTCTGAGCCCCAGGACTGGGCCAGGCGGCAATCCATAGACAGCCTCTCAAAATTAATGGGACTCCAAGGGGTTTGGGTGGGGGGAGGACGGGCTGAGAGAGGCGGAGGAGAAAAACACTAGACACAGGGAGAGGCTATGTCTGACAGAAAGAGCACAAGGTTCGGGGTCTGAAATAGGAATGGAGGGAAAGAGCAGGGAAATGGAAACCCAGAGAGGTTAAGTCACCTGTCCAGAGTCACACAGCTCCAAAGTTGAGGTTTGGCCTTGGTCTGAGGCCAGAGTACATGTTCTTACCCCACTCCATGGGTTGGCGAGAAGCTCCCTGGAGATAGGCCTGCAGGAAATATACCCTAGTTCTTCTGGTCTGAATGAAGGTAGGGACCCAGGGAGTGGCAGTGACTTATGTAGATTGTGAGGGAGGAAAAGAGAGCAAATGTGACGTATCCTCCCAGATTAGCTCAGACTGGAACTCTCCATCCCCTGTTGGGCTTGATGGTGTGCGCCTGTAGTCCCAGCTACTTGGGAGGATGAGGTGGAAGGATTGCTTGAGTCCAGAAGGTGGAGGCTGTGGTGAGCCATGATTGTACCACTACACTCCAGCCTGGGTGACAGAGTGAGACTCCAACTCAAAACAAGCAAGCAAACAAACAAACAAAC